>NW_025059550.1:0-6494 GCF_019279795.1 Protopterus annectens
TATTGTTTTACTTTAGCTTTCTTTGTGCAGTTCAAGCATGTTTCTGCATAGAGAAAAAATACCCCTGGAAACTTGTTTTTCTTCAAGAGGGAAAAAGCTAGGAGACTGAAACTCTGCAGGTGTGTAGAGTACTATTTACCCTACAAAGGGTTAAGACAATCCTGGTTCTGGCTTAACTGCCAGTTTCAGTATGACCGTTTATTGTTTTTAGCTTTCCCTAGCATGGAGGTTGCAAAAAACGATCCTGCTGCTTCAGCAGCTGCTTTTCATCATGATACACAAGGTTTCAGCCCCGTTTCCACGCCTGAATTGATGGAATTAGCTTTGCGAAATGAAGAAGCACTTGAACAGGGAGTTTCTGCCCTTTCCAGGCAAGAACGAGACTTACAGATTTCTTCTCTACTCAGCTGGGCCGAGGAGATGGATTTGCCGCTTAGGCTTCCATTACGGGCTAGAGTTGCGACGGCCTTGCCGGGCTTTCCCAGGAGCAGTTATGGTGTTTCAACTGAAAAACCGGCTGAAAACTATCAGCGGAGCGTTAAACAGGGGAATTCCCCTGTAACAGCTGATGCGCATTCTTCCGATGCAGCAGCAGTACGAAAAAAAGATGCTTTTTTGCCGTTTATTTCTAAAACGGTAAATCAGGCCTCTACAGCACTTATAAAAGGCCTGCAGACTGGATTTGCGATAAATTCTCTTGAAAAGGGCATAGTGGAGGATCGGATGATGACTGTAACTGCCCAGGCTCCTGTCAATTCTGAGGGCTCTGCAGTAATGGCGACTGGGGCTTCCAAAGCCTTTTCTGCTGCTCCTCTACTGCCAGAGGGCAAGAAAACGGAACAGAGAGGTTTTCGGCAGGTCCAGGGCAGTGATCTAATTGTGCACAAATCTGCAGGCAGTTTGGATGTTAATAGGGATGCCTCGACAACTAGGCAGGGAGTCTTGAAAGCACAGGGATCCAGCAGACAGATGACTACAGTACAGAGGCTGACTGTTGTTGGGGATGGTTTGGAAGGGTCATTGCACCATTCAGCGATTACTGATAGCGAAACAAAGAAAAGGATAAAGGTCACTCACTGCCATTTCACGCGATAAGGCGCTTACTTCCAGAAGGGTCTTTCTGTCATACTGGATCATGACCAGTTGTGACCGGGGTAGCCTAGGGATATATGTTTACATGAGAAGGAGTTGGATGGCACTTCCACTTTACATCCATTGAAAGAACGTGGTCTGCAAGAGGCACTTTCTGGAGGCTTTTCAAGGGAACAATGGGGGGAGAAGGATGTGTATCCTGACTGGAGTGCATCAGATGATGCTGGTCTTCGACTCAACGAGGACAGGATTCAGGAGATGGATGAGGGCGTGCGTTTGCCACCTCACCACAGCGAGAGAGACATTCAATGCAGGTAAAAGCACAGCACTGCTAAATGTATTATAGTTGGTTGTCGGGATACTTCCCTGAAGAGAGGAGGAGAGGGAGGACATTCCCTGGATGTCAGTATTGCACGTTTACCGAAGCATCGTAGGACATTGGAGCCGCGCCTTCCTGTCACTGAGAGGGGTAATCTCCTTCGGGTGGGGGGTGCTGATGAACAGATAGAGGCAGGTCTTTCATATGCTGGCGCCACGGCTGCGACGATACAGGACTCGGCCCCTCCGCAGAGGTATCGTTTTGTGCACAAGCCTTCGGTCAAGGTACAGATGGCTTCTGGAACACCTACTAGTAGAGCGGCCATATGGAATGACCTTCTGAAACCGTTGGGGTTCCCACTCTCCACTATATGTGCGGTGCTACATTGGGGGAAGGAGTCTGTCGGTGAAATTTTCTTTGAATCCCAAATGATGGCACTCTGTTTTCAGAGCACCTTCTTAGCAAAGGGGGATATTCCGTCAGTGGCAAAGTACCGTTTGCTGAAGGTAAATGTGCAATTTAGAAGAAAGGTATCAATTCATTTTCGAACCATCCATTTGGATCCGGAGCAGATTAAGAGATATCTCTTGCGCTATGTTGATACTGTCATCACCCTGGAAAAGTCGGTGGACGAGGCGGCAGGCGGAGTGTGGGATTGTGGCTGGATAGCAACAGTAGATTTCAAGCTGACAGATACTGGTCCCAATCATATTCCAGGGGTCTGCTTCGTGATGGGGCATCGGGGAGTCTTAAGGTACGCGGGACAACCCCGTACTTGTTATTTTTGTGGAGATTTCACTCACGTGGTCTCCGAATGTCCGGCCAAGAAGTGTTCCAAGTGTGGCCAGCGTGATCATTTTGCTCGGGACTGCAAGGAATATTGCATGTTGTGCTCTGGCCGACATCCCACGTCTTCATGTGATGCTCTGATGTCTCCTGGTGTTGCAGTGGTGCTCCCTGCCATGACGGTCAATGATGCGGTTTCTGAACCACCTGCAGCTCCCGCCCTTACAGAGGTGGCAGAGACGGATTCGTCGGATTCACAACCCTCTTTACGGAGGGAGGAACCCATGGTTAAAAGGGTGCAGATTTCGTCTGTTTCGGAAGTGTTGCCTCCACGGGAGAAAACATTCGAGCCTCCAATTTTGGAGGAGCCATTGGCCCCACTTTCAGATGGTCCTAAGGAGGATGTCATGCAGGAGAGTGAACCTATTTTGGAGGATGCCCAGATACAGGCTACCCCTCTCCCTGATGATGCAGAGGTTGCCCTTTTGCAGATCCCTGTTGAGGTAGACGAAGGCTCAGAAGAAATGGATAGTCCAGTCGATGAAGGTCCTTCCTGGCAGCGAGTGGTGAAGAAAGGTCGCCCAGGTAAAGTGAAGGCTTTCCGTAAGGCCCGTTCATTGGGTAAAAAGAAGACGGGAAAAGGTGTCACTTTTAATGATCATGGCTGAGTTTTTGTTGACATCTTGTAACGTAAATTCTATTTGTTCGTTGCGGAAAAGGGCTATGGTTTTGAATTGGGTTCTCACTCTACATTTTTCCATGCTATGTCTTTTGGATACTGGATTATTGAACGATGATCATTTATTGCAGATCTCCAATATATGGGGGAGGAACCATGTGTGGTCCAAAGGGATTGATGTGCACTCTGGCATATTAGTGTTGTACGATTCTTCGGAGGTGCAAATACGAGATGTCGTTCACATCATCCCAGGTCGTATGTTATTAATGGATGTGAAAGTCCAACAGCAATTTTTCAGGGTGATAGTTGTCTATGGCTTGTTGGATCTTGAGGAGCGTTGTCGCATGTTTAGAATGCTCTCGCCATTCATAATAACATCTTTTCCAGTCATTGTGGTGGGAGATTACAATGCGCATTTGTTGGAAGGTCTTACCAGTCATAGGAGAGATGTGCGGCTCTGTTGCCAGATGATGGCGAATGCCTCTCTGAAGTTGGCTCCGTCTCCACCATACACCTACCATAGAGGGGATTATCGGACTGCGATAGACTTTTGTTGGTACTCTCCACTCTTAATATGCAAATCTATGGATTCCTCTTTAGTGATTTTTACGGATCATGTTGCCTTGACATACACCTTTGGTCACACATTGAGAGAGCCCAAGGGACGTGGTTTTTTTCGAATGGCCCCTGACTTGCTTAAACTGGACTTATGGAAGTGTATAATGGATGAATTGTGGCAGGACCATTCTACATTGCTACCATTATACTCTTCCACTCAAGACTGGTGGATGGATTTGAAAACCAAGGTGACTGCGAGATATAAATGGATGTCTCGTCGCTATCATGCAGGTCTGAAGCAGAAGACTTCTGATGTCTATACTGGATATGTAGCTGTATCTTCTTCTAATGTTTCTACTGCTTTATTGTACTTAAAGGATTTGTATGCTTTAGCATTGTCTAGGGTTGCTTGTCAATTGCAACGTTTAGCTAGATCCACTCAAGGAAAATCGGAACACTGTCTTCCCTTTTTAAGTAAAAAGTCAGGTAAGCGGCACAGCCCAATGAGATGTTTGAGGGACTCCCAGGGTCAGCTACTCAACACTCAAAGGGGAATGTTGGCTATTGTACAGCAATATTTGATGGATCAATACACTGATAAGGGCCCCTCTATGCAAAATTGGGATATGCCCCCCATGGCGGCGGCGTTACGGGCACATATGGAAGCGGACATTCAGTTGGGTGAACTACAAGAGGCTTTGCAGCAGCTTGCTCGCAAAGATACTGCCCCGGGACCGGATGGCATCCCTTATGCCTTTTATTTATTGCTGCCCCCAGATTGTCTAACATGTTTATTGAGCTTATTTAATGAATGGTTGTCGCATGGTTTCGTGGATGGTGAGCCATTGTCTGCGGCGATACATTTCGTGTGGAAGAAAGGGGACCGTGCCTCTTTGTCCAATTGGCGGCCAATAGCGCTTTGTAACACTGACTATAAATTATTTACAAAGGTGTTACAATTGCGATTGCGGAAGGTGCTGCCGTTGGTGCTGGAATCTGGGGTATATGGCGTTCCTGGCCGTCCTATGCCGGAGGTATTGCATGTGGTTAAACAGATTGTTGGTAATATGGCTGCCCATCCTTCTTCTATATTGGTTACTGCTGACGTTGCCAAGGCTTTTGACAATGTCTCACACTCTGCTTTGAATGCGATTCTACGTGCGTATGGTTTTGGGGTACGTTTTTGTCAATGCATTTCTTCATTGCATTCCTATTCTTCAGTTACGCCAATAATAAATGGATGGGTTGGTCAGTCAGTCCCGTTGCGCTGTGGTATTCGGCAGGGGTGTCCACTCAGTGCCTTTTTGCTTGCTTTGGTGGTGAGTGCAGTGTTTCAACAATTTCGGGTATGTTTACGTTTGACACCCCATTCCTTTACTTGTCTGGGGGTTTTAACTCCGAGAACGTTTTCCTATGCAGATGACATCGTTTATTTAGCGGAAGATGAGGAGGTCTTCCATAAACAGTTTTCTTCTGTGTTGTTGCCATTGTTCCTCTCTGTGGGTCTTTACCTGAATTTGGCTAAATCGGCTGGTTATTCCGCTTCTCCTTTAATTTCACTGCTTGATCAACACATACCTTTCAGTTCTGATGGAATCATTGTATTGGGTGTTCCTTTTGGTTCTACACGGTTTGTGCGAGATAAATGCTATCATTTGCTCCAGACTGCATTGGCCCGACTGCGGTTTTGGGCGACTTTCCCCATGACGTATGTTAAGAGGGTTTTTCTTCTCAACACCTTTTTTATCACGAAGCTCCAATACATGTTTATGGTTCATTTCTTTCCCTTGGCCTGGATGGCCATGACTCTGAGACAATGTTTTACATTTTTTTGGGCTTCTCAATTGAATCCGGTCAGACGAGGGGTGGTGTACTCTCCCGTAAGTAAAGGGGGTTTGGGTTTGCAGCATCCGGTCCTTTTTCTTCAAATTCAGTATCTGCATTTTCTGTGGACACATTTACACAATAAGGACATCTCCATGGTTGGTGCATTGACATATGCAGCTAATTTCCTTTTTTGGGACAAGATATGGCAGGGTAAGAGATCCAGAGGGTTGGACATGCAAGAACTGCAGGACATACAGTTGGTCGTTATGAGGTACCGTATTTCCACCCTTTCTGTTGATTCGCCACGCCCGGTCTGGTACTCTTCTATTTTGACTGCTTTTGTCTGGGTGGATGGCTTTACAGGGTATTCTCAGCTGCAATTACATGGGCTTCGCAGCCGTCGGGCCCGATATAAAGCGATTCCACAGTGGAGTGATTTATTGTGGAGGGCGTCTTTAAATAAGATACCAGTACGTGCATCTTTATCGTTTAGGACCCCAGCTGATAGGGTTTGTCGTCAGGGTTGTTTGGTCCCTGAGGATTCCCCCCATGTTTTTCTGCATTGCCCAAGGGCACTTACCTTTTGGGCACACGTGCAAGTACAGTTTAGGGTTCAGACATTGTTCCCGCTTTCAATGAGTAAGATCTTATATGGAGATTATGGTTGCCATTGGACTGCTAATATTCAGCAACTGGATTTTTTCTTGTTTTCTTGTATGTATGTCTTATGGACTGCCCGATGTTATGAGAATAGATCTAGTTTGACATATCCTTTTTCTGTTATGTTTAAAAAGCTGAAATATTGGTTGACGCGTCATGGATATGCTGCCATTATAGTTGGGTAGTTTTTGCTTTTAGGCGATTTGCACTGCAGTCGCCGTGTATTTTCATTTCTTTCACATGTGATGTAACATTGTGATCAGCACCGTGGTGCTGTTTTAGTATTTTATTTGTAATGTTTTATCTTAGGTATGTTTTTTGTCTCATCAAGATATGTTCATTTGTATTTGTTTTGCCTTTTCATGTTCAATAAAAGCGGATTTAACTCCCTATGCATTTCAAGCATGTTTCTGTATAGAGAAAAAAAACCCCTGGAACGTTGTTTTTCTCCAAGAGGGAAAAGGCTAGGAGGCTGAAACTCTGCAGGTGTGTAGGGTACTATCCACCCTACAAAGGTAGGCAATCCTGGTTCTGGCTTAACTGCCAGTTTCAGTATGACCGTTTATTGTTTTA
>NW_025059551.1:0-5764 GCF_019279795.1 Protopterus annectens
CTTAACTACTCACTCCAATGTGATTACTAAGCCTCCGAGATTGGATAGAACTCAAAAGAACAGCGGTGGACTTACTTTTCCTTTAGATTGCTCCCATTTTACTCCAGGCCACTTTTTTGGATTGGCGCGACCATGCTGCTCATTTTCCAAGCCAAGAGGGCCCCAACAGGAAGTGCACAACATTCGCAACATGCTCGTTTCCCATGGGAGGAACTGAAAGTCCTTTTGCTGCTACAGAAGCCGTTTTTAGAGGTGACACTTCCGGAAGTCCGTCTGCATACTCAGTCCCCCTTCGAGAAGCTAAGTAATCGGCTTAGCTGTCCAGAAGCTCGGAAAGAAGACCAATGGAACTGTCAATAAAAAAAAATAATATACTGATGAGAAATCTTTAAAAATGAAAATGTTACGGTTTAAGCACATAGTCTTTCTACACACAGATACCAAAAGTTATTTTTAAAAGTCACCATTTATAGCTAATGTTTCCAGCTTCATATAATATTAATAGAGTTACCAAAGTATAATACACTGCTACTAGACATGAAAACACAAAATGATGATACAATAAATTACACATTCTTAAAGGAACACACTCCTGAGGTTTTAAACACAGGGCTTATTTTCAACTATGGTAAACTTAACATAGATTAGTATGCCCTTTTTAAACCTTCAATTATACTCAATAGCAGAGTATATGACAGGTTTGGTACCTTATACAAAATCAAACATGTTATAATCTGCATAATATGAGAATCCCGGTGCTACCATTAATACACACATTAGAGCTAAAATACTTATCATATATAAAATCACCTTTTTGACATTAATATGTCAGGACTTGAAATTTGCTGGTTAAACATTACACGAAAAACAGTAAATTAAGTAAATCGATACAAATTATAATACAAGTAAAGTTAATACTGTACCACATACAGAAACATATTAATAATACCTGAGAACTCAGCCTTAAAGCATCCTACCTGGGAAAGTATATTATTGACCTAGGTAAATTTAACCCCATAGAACTGTAAATGAAGTCTGCACATTGTACTATCCAATAATAGTATAAAAGAACAATCCTGGCTGATGTGCCCAACATAAGACATGCTACCGAGGAATTTTTATTTTTGGCACAATATACCTAAACACAGTTTACGCGAATGCATACAGTACTCATAGCATTTGATGCTGAAATTAACATAGCTTGCTTAACGTTGATGTTAAAGGAATACATAGGTTGATGTATTGAGTCTACTACAAAGTTTAGATTGGAACTAGTTGTTCTCTTGTATTATTTACTGGACAATGCAGTAAGGTTAATAGAGTACTTTCTTTTTGTCTATATCCCATATTCCACAATGCTATAATAATAATAAGGTTCACATCTACTTGAATTGATTTCTAATGATTCCCTAACTAAATGTGTCTATATTCATGTATATGCGTATGTGTAGATAGTTATATAGTAATATTGTTTTCTCCAGAACTCATCAGAATAAGAATGGGTAAAGTAAGTCAGAAGACATATAGCGAATCTGCTGTAAAATAAAAGTAGGGTTAAGATCTTCTTTAAACATAAGGACATCCAAGATTGAAACAGCAGAGGGCAGGGGTAATAAAAACGGTGGGAGTAATGATTCTGGGTAAGTTGCTTAAATGATTGTTACCTGCCTTTCAACATGATCAAAATTGGTTAAAATAGTCTTCTTTCAACTTTAATATCTTATTTCAAATCTGACAAGAAGAGATGTGGATGGCAGAAGTAGTGGTTGTGAGGGAATGAGTGGGATAGGCTCTGTACAAATAGTGTTAGGTCACACAGGACCATTAAGACTCTTTCACCCATGGTATACTAATACACAAGGTATTCATATACCAATAACACAAACAAATACAAAAAACAAATCTTGTAAGGTCCTGTTAAATTCCTGGTCCAGGAGATTAGTGGGTAGGCACAGGGAAGGGACGGGAATAAAAGAATGCTTTCATAACATGTTTTTGATAAGAATTAAAAACTTCCCAACATACTTACACAAATATTCAAGACGTCTTTCACAAAACAAAAAGCGTTATAAATGTGGGAAATAGACTCATGGAACATTAAAGGGCTCCAGAACATTAAGAAGAGGAAACTGTTTTTACATCTAGCTCTGCAGTCTAAGGCAATCTTTTTACTAATTCAAGAAACACACTTAACTAATGAACAATGGTCGGATATCAAAGAAAAAAAGTGGATAAGAGAAATTATAGCATCTGAAGGCAAAACAAACAGTGCAGGAGTAGCTATAATCATTAAGAATCATTACAAAGATAAAATCTTAGAATCCAAAATAGATAAAGAAGGAAGATGGTGTTATATAATCCTTTCAACTCCCCTTTATGATAAACCCATATTACTTCTCAATGTATATGCACCCTGTAACAACCAGCACTCCTTTTTCGCATCATTGTACCCTATCTTAAACCAATACAATAACCATTACATGATCATAGGAGGGGACTGGAATACATATCAGAACCCAAAAAAGGATAAATCAAGTCCACAGAAATCATGCAACAAGCAAGCAGTTTTAACATTAAGCGAACTTAAATATGACTTTAACTTATTTGATCCCTTCAAATATGGTAACAACACAAATAACTCAAATAATTTCACATTTTACTCCAGCTGTCATAAAATGTGGTCGAGAATTGACTTTTTTCTAATTTCAGAAGCACTAATTAATCTTGACCCCGTAGTATCCATACGTACTCGTTACCTATCGGACCACTCTAAAATTACCGTATGCATTAACAAGACCACCAAAACCAACTTACTACATCGGGGATATAACTGGTCTTTAGACCCCAATCTCTTAAACAAAAAGGAAATAATTCAGGAAGTTCAGGATATGCTTAAAAGGTCCTTAGACAATTTAATAAAACAAAATCACCCTCCTGATATTGAATGGGCGGCAACTAAAGCCCAGATAAGAGGTAGCTTTCTACAGAAAGCATCTCACTATAAAAGAATACAACTCAAAGAAGAACAACAACTAGAGGCTAAAATTAAATCATTGGAACAGGATCTGATTAAAAACTACAACACACAAACTGAAACAGAAATTTTGAAATGCCAGAAAGACCTATTCTTGGTTCACAACAATAATCTATCATTTCATGAAACTAAAATGCTTGCAAAATATGCTAACCATATACAAACACCATCACGAGAACTGGCAAGGATTATTAATCAGTCTAAATCAGCCTCTCAAATTTCGGAATTATCGTATAAGAATAAGATCTACACAAAAACTGAAGACATTATTAAAACTATTGAAATTTTATACTCACAAATTTATGGAGAACAAAAACACCTACTTACAAATCAAAACAGTATAGACTTCCTACAAAAACTAAACTTTCCGAAAATTGATGCGAAACAACGTAAAGAATTAATAGAGCCATTAACCATGGAAGAAATAATAATAACAATCAAAAATTTAAATCACACAAATCTCCCAGCCCAGATGGCCTTACTGCGGAGTTTTACAAAACATTCTATCTCATCGCTGCACAAATATTGTACCATGTATTAAACTATATAATAAACAATAAAATTAATGATATACACTTTAATGCATCCAAAACAATCTTTATACCCAAAGAAAACGCAGATCCTCAAAACCCAGATAGTTACAGACCCATATCATTACTCAATATTGATACTAAAATCCTAACATCTATCCTGGCTGATAGATTGAAAAAAATAACGGATATAATTATTTCGAGTGAACAATCTGTTTTTTTTAACATCTAGACAAACCAGTGGCAATACACTAACACTGCACACACTAATTTCATATGCTAACCAGAATAACCAAAATATATATGCACTAATTATAGATGCTCATAAGGCCTTTGATAGAGTCAATATAAAATTTCTATTCCAAATCCTACCTTACTTTAATATACCCCAAGAATTTATTTTAACCCTACAAACAATATACAACAACCCTTATACAACATTATATATAAATAAAAGGTGGTCTAATAGAATACAAATTAGAAATGACACACATCAAGGATGTCCTTTATCTCCATTATTGTTTAATTAACCTATATCTAGAACCCCTATTTTTAAACATCAAACAAAATGTATATCATAATACCCCAGTAATATACAACACAAAAATTTCTCTGTCAGCCTTTGCCGATGACCTCAACATATATTGTACAGCGCCAACCACAGACACCAAAAAAATACTATCTGCTATTGAAGACTTCACACTAATTTCAAACTATAAAATAAACCTAAAAAAAACTAACATTTTCCCTTTAAAAACTCCGAAACCTTTCTCACTGCTCCCATTGATAGGTCAAATAAAATCTGAAGAAAAGATTAAATATTTAGGAATTACATTCTCTACAGATAATAAAAACTTTTATCTCAATAATATCAAACAAAAGTGGGATCACATTCTACTTGATCTAAAAAGATGGAAAAATCTGAAATTACCACCATTAGCTAAAGTCGAAATTATAAAAATGAATATCTTGCCCAGATTTTTATATATCTTCATGTCCTCCCAGTTATCAATACCTAAGAAATTTTTCAAGCAAATTCACACTGAATTCGCTATATTTATATGGGAACCAATAAAAAGCAGAATCTCATATGATAAACCGATGACTCAGAAAATCAAAGGTGGATTAGACCTACCAAATTTCGAAAACTATTATTCAATCATAAATGCCAATAGAATTTTAAGAATTGCAAATTACAATAAGCTAGGAACCAGCTGGACCCCACATTGGGTAAAAATAGGTTTTAAACATATTGAAAGCCTGAATATAAATCCCAAATCAATACCTTTCTTAAGTATTAAAAACATCAAAGCATATAACCTATTGGAATGCCTTAAAAATTCTATAATAATAACACAAAATCTTTTTAAGTCAGTAAATCTCCTTCAATCCATGATGATACTACAACCTATTCACAAAAATCCTAACCTAAAAATTAATAACCAGTTACTAGACCTGAAAAAATTCCCACTTATATTTAATATAACACTACAAGATCTTTAGCCATATTTGAACTGTTGCACTCACGAAATAAGAAACCAACTGGGTCTTCCCAAGACATATTTGTCGATCTTAAGACAGATTAAAGAATTGTGTATAAGCTACCTACAGGATTTAAACATCAATAAGGATGACTTAATGAAATGTAACTCATTATGCCAAGCTATTCTACAACACAGTAAATTTATAACGTTCATATAAAATGATCAAGGACCTGAAATTTCAAGAACACATACTCTTATCAAATTTTTGGAAAGAAAAAATACCATTGGTAGAAAACCATAAAATATTACAAGCACTCAACCTAACAATAAAATCCATACCTCTTCAAAAGTTAGGATTTACTCAACTCATGATATATAATAATGCTTATTATACACGCCTTAGACTACATAAATTTAACCCTAAGAACTCCCAATTTTGCCCACATTGTAAAGATGAGATTGCTGACCTTTTACATATGATCTGGAGCTGTAAATGTGTATACAAACTTTGGAACTCCCTGAAAGTACAGCTACAAAAGATGGGATACCAATCATCAACACTCACTTGGGAATTCACGATACTACATATTCCCCCAATTAACCTATCTAAAACTCAAACAATCATCCTCATTAATATCTTCCTATTAATGAAACTGTACATAGCTACAATCTGGCTGACCCCATCTAAAATCTCATGGAATAACTTCAGGAACCCC
>NW_025059552.1:0-5395 GCF_019279795.1 Protopterus annectens
AATTACAGGACTCTGCATTCTTCCTGTATAGATATGGGACCTTTAGGGGGTGGGGGGGTAAAGTTAGCACTGAACCTATCTGCCAGGATGTTGGCAATATCAGTTGGTTCTGTAATTTTCGTGCCTTTGTGTTGTAACTCAGAGCATATCTGGGTGTTGCCATTGAGATTCTTGACATAGCTATAGAATGCTTTGTGGTTGTCCTTGGAATTAGTGGCAATTTTATTTTCGTAGCTAGCTATGGAGGATCTTATAAGGGATCTCAGCTTCTTACTGAGGCTGACCAGGGAGCTCCTCCACTCATGGGATTTTACTCTCTTTTGCAACAGTTTCTTCCTTCTGTTGTACAGTTTGTTTATGGCAGGGAGCACCATATTGGTTTCCCTTTTTTTTGGAGGATAGCGTCTTGGTTCTGTTTGGGTTAGACGATCCATGCACTCATGCAAGTGCTTATAGAGTGCATTTGTGTAGGATACAGCAGTTGTAACTGTATTGTCCATCTGCATGGGTGTCATGAAGTTCACTACTTCTGTCTTAAGAAGCATGAAGTTGGCTTTGGAGAAATTTTTTACTGTGGTTTCCTTAATGGGGGGTGGGGGTGGGATGTGGATATCAAGGGTGATTAGCTTATGGTTGGATCAGACCAACGAGGAGTTGACTTTAGGTGTGGAACACCGGTCACTCATGTTGGTAATGACTAGGTCTCGGATATTGTTGCCCCTGGTGGGGGTGTGGATAAGTTGATCTAGGGCATTGGAGTTTATGAATTCCAGAAAGCATTGCGCTAAGGAGTTGGTACATGAGTAGTTTGAATGAAATAATCACAAGTAGTTAATGAAGTGTCATCAGCATGATGAAGGGATGTGTGTTCTTATCGTTGAATATTGGCAGTGAACTGTTTCCTGGACATGAGTAGTTTGCCCAGTTAATGGTGGGGTAGTTGAAGTCGCCCATTATTAGGGTGTTTGGTTGAACACTAATATTTTCCAGTACATCAAGAAAGAGTGGGAATCCTGGGGCATGGTGGGGGATCTGTAGCAAGCTACAATTTGGATTGCAGTTTTCCCAAAGAGTTAGTTGCACTTGGATAACCTCGGATGCATTATGCTGAGCAATTAGCTTGGAGGTGTGGATATCCTTAATGAATATGGACACACCCTCACCTTTGGTGTTTCGGTCCAGGTTACATGGCCGAAAAGTGTGGTATGAGTTATAGCCTGGTAGTGCAGGGGTGCTCTCTGGAGCCTTGAACCAGGTCTCAGTCACTGCAAAGATATCGATGTTCTCCATTTTAAGGAGTGGCTCGAGTGAGTGCATTTTGAAATTTAGACTTCTAGCATTGAGTAGCATTACCCTCAGGTTTTGCTTGCCTGTTACTGTTATGGTGGTGAATTTGTTACTTGAACCCTGCCTAAAAAAGGCACTATAGGGGCAGCAAGAGCCTTAGCCAGTATCCGGAATCCCAGGGGCAACAGGTGCAGGCCATCTGTGGCAAAGCATCATGGTCTGTCGACCATGTCATCCCAAGCAGACAGATACTGGATCCCCTTAGAATGACACCAGAAGCTTAGCCAATTGTTGAAGTCAGTCATTTTGTCCTTGTACTGCGGTATCATTCTGGGTGATGGCAGAATGCTACTCAGGGCTAGGGTCATACCTGACTGGGCTACAAGATCGCATAGCTCTTCCATGTCTCTTTTCATGTAGTCCAGGGAGGTATGTCTCAGGTCATTCACATCAACATGGACAATGACAGAGTCATATTTGTACTTGTTGTGGAGTGACCTGAGTCGTGGGTTATGTGGCGGATCCTGGCACCCGACAGGCAGCTGACAGTAACCTTCTCCTTGTTTAGCCTGGTGAGTGGGACATCAGTGTGCCTGACTATACAGTCACCTATGACTAGTGTGTTAGGTATGTTGTTTTGCCTTATTGGCTGTGTTTGAGTGGCACACTGAGTCTGTGGGCTATGTTCATGGGTTCATGGGTTCATACTAGGCTATCTGCCTAGGGCATTTATAAGCCTAGCCAGAATTAATGTTTGGCTTTTGCCACCCATTTTAAATTTGTTGCTATGCCCTTTTCAAGGTTAGTATACTGTGCCTCTGTCCCAACAGTGACACAGAAGTGATACAGGGTAAATAGCGATCACCCATCCACTCATCAAGGAATTCCTCTTGAAGAGAGTCAATGAGGACTCTGCACTTTAACCTGGACTGGGATTTTATTCAGAGAGAAGAGCCTCTGGATTATGAATCTGTCCCTCCAGCATGTCCTATTTATTTCAGTGCTGAGGTTCAAGTCTCAAAGTAGCTCAATGGGATTTGGATTTTTTAGGTGCAGCATGTCCATTAATTCGGGTTGGACATGGCTTTATCGTCAGGTACAGATAAAAGCCTCTGAACAAGCGGTATGCCGCTGAGTAAGAGCTGGAGTTTCTTTGCTTTTCCGGAGCAGCATATGGCATCTGTTTGAGCCCTGTGATCCCTCTTGGTGAGGTACTTTTGGGGTCTTTCCAGTTGCTGCAGGTGTCTGGTAAGGTACATCCCAAAAGTGCATTGTACTCAATTATGGAGCCTGATGAGGGATGAGTAAAGAGGCACGATGACCTCCCCTGATCTAGATGTGGAATCCCTTCATGATTAGGTGGGCTATATAAAATGTTTTTCTAACCACTTGTGTACGTGGTTGTCCAAATGAGAGATTGCTATCAACAGATTCTACAGGTCCCTAATTAACTTCTTCTACAGTACTTAATGGATTACCACCTGTCTTGTGGTAATTTGTGAGCACTTTGTTTTTGCCAAAGGGGATGACTATACACTTTTTGGCATTTGGCATTTAGCTTGAGGCCATGGCTCTGGCACCCAGTTGTCTGTTTCTATGAGGGGCCCTTTTGGAGGATGGCATTGTGTCGGCTGGAGAGTCGATTCATGGCACTGATTTGCAGTCATCTCTACTTGAACTTGGTCAGCTTCCTGATCCGAATCTCACGTGTTGGCCTGTACCTCCGAGAAATATATACCAAACAAGAGGTCCCAGGACTGAGCCTTGTGGGGACACCACTTGTAACTGGTTTGGAGTCTGACATGGCTCAGCAATTCCTAACCATGTGGGTTCTGTCCCTTGAGCCAGTTTGCAATCCATCTAATAGTGACATAGGGGTTTTATATTTAAGCTGGTGAGCTTATCTATAATGCCGAGTGGGGTGTTATTGTATGAAGAGCTTTCTGAGAGGTCCAGGTAGGCTGTGTGGACCACCTTCCCGTCGTCAATGGCCTTGATGACTATTTCGAAATCAAACCAGGTTTAAGAGGCAGGATCTGCCGGTTCAACAAAGCGAACTGGGTAGGGTCCAGTGTCTGTAGGTCCCCAATATCTTTATTTATGAGGTCCATGATGATCCTTTCCATAGCTTTGCAGACCAAGCTAGTCAGGCTTATGGGGCGATAGTTTCCAGGATCCGTTGAGGCACCACCTTTATGGAGAGGGACCACTGTTGCTGTACGCCACTCTTTGGGCACATATCCTGTAGTAAGGCTGAGATTGAACAGTAGTTTTATGTTTGGGTTTAGCTCTTCTTGGAGTTCATGTAGGACGCAGCCTGGGACACCGTCTGGTCCCATTTATTTGGGTTGTGTTGGGGAATGGAAGTTGCTGGTGTTTCTGCTTTGGAGGTCTCTGTTGCTTAGGCAGATTATTATTGAGAGCCTCCGCAAATGTTTTTGAGTTTCTATGTGTGGATTTTGGTGGTGTAGACGTAGTGAGACTATGTGATGAGTGAGGTGTTGTGCAAATGTTTACCTTCTCCTCATGACTGTCAGGTTCAGTCTTTTTTGGAGAGAGCTTTACCTTAGAGGAAGTTCCTCAATGCCTCAGCCAAATTTCTCTTAGTAGTATAAATGCCACTTCAGGTCTCCCCTGAAAAGAAGCTACTAGCCTGGTGGACTAACTTTGTCAACAAAGGATAGATAGATAGATAGATAGATAGATAGATAGATAGATAGATAGATAGATAGATAGATAGATAGATAGATAGATAGATTCAATTTCTGATACTTTTCACTTTTAACATTTGAACAATCTGTATCTATTAGGTACTCTCAATATAGTGTGCTGTTTTACTTTTCAGTCTTCCAGAATTGGAGTACTGATTTTAAGTAAGAGTAGGATGATCTTTCATCACAACATTATATTGATAGCAGATTGTTGTGTATTCGTGTTAGTGACAGGATCATTCTGACCAAATCCCTTACTTTCCACAGCTAGGCATTGAGTTTCAGTAGCACTCTGAGAAATACTTTCATGCTGAGAAGGTGGTAGAGCTTAATCTGACTTCATCATCTGAAGTAACTCTTAAGAATTCAAATACTTAAGTTAATGTGTCTCTTCAAGATAAATATGTTTGATTGCTTTCAATTTCTTCCTGAATATCTTAACCTTGAGTATAGTATGATCTTGGCTGTTCCATTTGACAAATCACTATAGCCAGTAAATTAGAAGGTAAATTACTTTTCTACACATTATTTCCATAATCCATAGCGATCCTCAGTCTAGATTCTCTTTACAGTTCTGAGAGGTTCTTTCTTGATACAGCATAGTATTTACACTGCCTTTCTTTCAAGCAATATATATATATATATATATATAGCAGTTCTTTGATATGTAGGAAGTAACAAAGATTATAAGTAGCTTAGATATGAGGAATGTTAAAGTTAGCAGCTGTACTGGTAAAAGTCTTGCAGACTGCAAAGATGGGTATCTACATTCCAAAAATATGAGTTTTTTAGAACTGTCTCACTTTCTCAAAAGAACTATATTTGCCCATTGCCTTGTGGATATTTTGTACATGAGGTGGTATGTTTAAATCCCAGCTGTTCCAGAAATACTCAACTTATAAATTGCAGACCATTATCAGATATGACTTCATCTGTCAAACCACATTTAACAAATATAGATTTCAATATCAAGTTATTACTGTGGCTGGTAGTTTGACACAATTGAACTACTTCCGGATATGTTGAATAACAGCTATCAAACAGAAGGTAATGAGCACCTTCAGCTTGAAACAAACTTACTCTCATTTTTATCCAATGAAAATAAAATATTTTATTTGATAGCCTCTCCTATTTCTGATTTTGATTAGTGAAAGATGAGCGATTTCACACATTTGAGCTATTTGCTCAGTCTGATCTGACATCTCTGGCCAATAAAGAACATCATGTGTCTTTTTCTAAAATGTATTTATGCCTCTGTGTAATTCGTGCATCTTGTGTAAAAACTAAGCATCATGTTATTGAAAAGGAATGATAATCTAGTCACCACTGAACATTAAGTCTTTACACATAAAAGTGCTTCACATCATAAGAAGTACAGTCTAATTATCATTTTTACT
>NW_025059553.1:0-5380 GCF_019279795.1 Protopterus annectens
GAAAACCCCAAAAACTAAAACCCAACCCCTAACATAACTACTCACAAACCTAGAACGCTTGGGAAGGCAGGTCCCAGCGGACCCACCTCTCCCACCTCAGCGGGGACTGCACCTGGCACTAGTGCCCAGGCGGACCCTCCGGTGGCCCTGTGCCACCTTCGGGTGGAAGCGCTGCGGGGATGGGGCCCGCCCCTCTGCAAGTGGGGCCCGGAGGGGTTCGTCCACTCACCCTCCAAGGTGTCCGGTCTGTGGCAGGGAGATCCAAGACTCTGTTCTTGGGCCCCTCCAGCTCGAGGCTCGTGTGGCACAGCTAAGGGCCCCGGCCGTTGCCCGCCACAGCCTCAGCACAGCTCCATCCTGGGCTGTGAAGGAACAGTGGCAACTGCCTATGGGTGGGGATATCAGTTCCACTGTTGCCATCTGTGGGCTCATGCATCTCGGATATCCCAACCTCCGTCCCGTCAATTGTGTAACCCCACGTGTGTCATACACCGCCACTGTATGCGTCTTGTCTGTCTTGTCTGTTAACCTACCCAACCTACCTCCCCAGCTATACCGACTTCCTTCACCTGACATACCACTCTCACCTCAAAAAAAAGGGCACTCTGTACCCACAAAAAAATTACGCCCCATACATAGCTGTCCATGTCGCACACATGTCTGCTTGACATTGAAACAGTTAATTACAATTGGCTCTACAACAAATATTAATGTTGTCCTGACACCTCCCCGGGGGTGAAAGGTTTCCAATGTCTCACCAAAATACATGGAAATGCACAGCTGTTGCTGCCAAAGACATGGGCATCTATGGGCCTTACCTACATCCCTCCTGCAAATCCCACGCTTGTTTCCCTACTGTCTTACCCTCTTTGTGACCCCTTTTTCACCACTTTCCTGTCACCCCTTTTTCTTTTCTTTCAAAGAAATTAGTGCGGGTGCCTTGTGTTAGTGAAGCTCACCGCCAGTGCGCATCGTGAGCTCAGCAAACGAGCGCAGACCTGGTTTTAAGTGCTTAAAAGTGCCTTTATGGCACTTTGATTGACAGGTCCTGTACTCAGTTTGAAAGTTTGCAAAGAAAAATAAATTCCCACTGTCAGTCTCGAACCCAGGACCTTGGTAACATTAGTCTGTATGACCTACCACTAAGCCATGCTTGCCTTACAAGAACACAGTGCTAAAATAAATATAACATGTAATAGTAGGAATCAGTATAAAGGCAATATAGGAGATGTACTATCTGAAGCATGTCAGGTCAGAGTTTTAATGGCCAAATTACTGGATTCCCATACTAGTTCAGTGTTAACAGAAACAGCCCTGCTACTTGTTAGCTTGTACATAATAAAGTAAGGTAATGTACATATATGAAGGTACGTATATCTACACATACAGATATATATATAAATATATCTAAATACATATGAAATATAGTTGTAGGTGTCAGTATCCATACACACTCACTACAGGAAACAGTGAACATAAATGCAGCAACCTGAATCTGCAACACAGCCTGACCCCTGTGTGACCTACTTACCCTTCTAACTGCTTAAAGGTGGCCTCAGCACTTTGATTGACAGGCCCTGTACTCAGTTTGAAAGCTTGCAAATAAAAATAAATTCCCACTGTCAGTCTCAAACCCAGGACTTTGGTAACATTAGTCTGTATGACCCACCACTAAGCCATGCCAGCCTTACAAGAACACAGTGCTAAAATAAATATAACATGTAATAGTAGGAATCAGTATAAAGGCAATATAGGAGGTGTACTATCCAAAGCATGTCAGGTAGAGTTTCAATGGCCAAATTACTGGATTCCCATACTAGTTCAGTGTTAACAGAAACAGCCCTGCTACTTGTTAGCTTGTACATAATAAAGTAAGGTAATGTACATATATGAAGGTATGTATAGCTACACATACATATATATAAATATATATTAATACATATGAAAATAGTTGTAGGTGTCAGTATCCATACACACTCACTACAGGAAACAGTGAAGATAAATGCAGCAACCAGAATCTGCAACACAGCCTGGCTCCTGTGAGACCTACTAACCCCTTTAACTGCTTAAAGGTGCCTCCAGCACTTTGATTGATAGGCCCTATACTCAAGTCAAAAGCAGAATATAAGCATACTAGTAGGCCCTACCACAAGACCATTGTAACACTAGTCTGTATGACCTACCACTAAGCCATGACTCTCATACAGGAATATAGTGCTAAATAAGTGGAACATGTAATAGTAGGAATGAAGATAAAGGCAATATAGTATGTCTACTACCCAAAGCATGTCAGGCAGCCTTTATAGTCCCAATTACTGGATTCCCATACTAGTGTAGTGTTAATAGAAACAGCCCTGCTAAATGTTAGCTTGTACCCAATAATGTCAGCTAATGTACATATATGAAAGTATGTATATGTACACAGATATATATATATTTATATAGCAATACATATGACATATAGTTGTAAGTGTCAGTATGCAGACACACTCACTACAGGGAACAGGCAAGAGAAATGCAGCAACCTGAATCTACAACACAGCATGAAGCATGGGAGATGTACTAACCTTCACACTCACAGAACACTGTCAACAGCATACCAGCATGGTCCACGCCCTACAATCTGAAAGGGCAACACCTATCTCACATACCCTTTTATAGCAGTGTCCTGAAATCACAGTGAGACATGCAATCAGTACACACCTGGCTGCATGTAATTAGCAAATGCTGTCTTACAATTGGTGCAGAGGCCATCACATGGACCTATGCAGATACCTACAAAAGCATTGAGTACCCACACTACACTCATGCAATACATTCATTGCACAAAACCTACAGAGAAAGAGAGAGAGAAACAAATATAACGACAGCCAGCAGCAAAAGCAGCAGCAAGCAGCAAGCAGCAAGCAGCAAGGAGCAAGCAGCAACAAGCACCACTGGCACAGCAACAGCTGCCACAAACACAGGTAATGCAAAGTAGCAGGTTAATCCTGTGTATACTGTGACACCTCCAAATGTATCATAGTTCACTATCTATAGGTATGTCCATGAGATAGGTTGTGTGTACATAGTCCTGAAATATAAACATATGTAATATTGCTGTACATGTTGCCCATACTTAACACTTCCATAGTTTAGAACACAAGGCCAGTTGTGCATATGATGCAGTAGTTCCCAGGGTCAGTAGAGGTTCCTCCTCATTGGTGTGGGACCACTGTGTATGTATGGCACTGTTCAGGTACATATCCTGTAGTATGGCCAGGGATTAATATCAGTCTGTCATGTGGTGCTATGTCCTCCAGGGGTGAATGTAGCACACATCCAGAGATACCATTTCATAACAGTGATGCTATGTGTTCTGCAATGATGAAGGTGGCTCTCACCTGGACATGTGAGAGGATAGGGAGGTGACAGTCATCTGGGATAACTAATACCACATGTGTAGGAGAATGGGGGGGGGTACCTGCACCTAAACTGTCTGCAACAATGTAGCCAATATCTGTGCATTTGGTGAATGTGAAGCATCTTAACACTGCTGACCACAGATGCCTTGCTGTCATGTGAATCTGCCCTGTGCTGCAGTAGCCTCCTACTATTGTTATACAATATGCCTGTATCTGTACTCCACTGGACAGGATTAATAAGTGGTGTGCAGTTGTTCTGGGTTAGATATGTGTGTGCACAGTACATGCAGTATGTGGGATGTCTTTGGTAAGCATATGCAAAGGTGCTGGCGGTGTGTGTTGTGGCTTCCACTGGCCCAATGGGCTGCATGGATAGCATCACTGTCATAACTACTGAATAACTGTGTAATTAAATGCATACATAGCAAGGTAGTGTACTGTGCTTGTGGTGTTGTTCGGATTTGTAAATCCAGGCTGAGTAATGTGTGCACATCACAGGGTTGGGTTGGATGGCAACACACATCCAGTATGTAGGGATGAACACCCAGAATGTGTCAGACGTGTCGCCTGTGCAGAAGTATCCGCCATTACCTGTGCATCCCCCACAACACACACACATGCAACATATGGCAGAAGTACTATAGCAGTACACACATGTTCATAGATTCATACTAGACTATTTGCCCTAGGGCATTGGTAAGCCTAGTAGAATGTGTTTGTCTTTCGCCACCCAATTACAAGTTATGCTGCTATGCCCTTGTCCGATGTTAGTATACTGTGCCTCCGTCTAACAGTGACATAGAAGTGATACCTGGGGTACAACTATGCTCTACATCCAGTCATCCAGATTCCTATGGAAGAGAGTCAATGAGGGACTCTGCCTAACCTGTAGTGTGAGCTCATTACAGAGTGAAGGGAGCCTCTCGGTTAGGAATATGCCAGCATGTCCATGTATGTCAGTGCTGAGGTCCAGCTCTCCTGAGCATGTGGCTGTATGGGACTCTGATTGCCTGAGGTGCAGCATGTTCATTACTGCTGGGTAGGACATGGCTGTATATGGCACAGATTGCCTCTGAACAGGCAATAAGCCACTGAGTCCAGCTGGATTTACTTTACCTGGGCAGCATATGACATCTGTGTGAGCCATTGCATCCCCTTGATGAGGTACTGTTGTCCTGTACCAGTTGTTGTGGGTGTCTGGTTAGGTACATCTCAAAAGGTGCATTGTACGCAATTATAGGCTTGATGATGGATGAGTAAAGAGGCACAATGACCTCCACTGCCATACATGTGAATCCCTCATGATTAGCTGGGCTATATAACATGTCTCTCAATCCACATTGGCCACGTGGTTGACAAATGACAGACCGCTACCATGTTTCTTCCCCAGGTCCCCAACTCGCTTCTGTACTCAATGGCCTAACACCTATGTTGTACTGTGCCACCAATGTGGAGGCGTGGGAATCTGCATTGAATACTGATACTCCCCCTCCTTTGTTCAAGTGTTGGGGCTGACAAGAATGGTAACAGCTATAACCTGGTAGTACTGGTGTGCTCCTGTGAAACCTGAAACAGGTACATGTTAATGCACAGATATCGATGTCCAGAATGTCAAGTAGGGTTTTGAGTGCATCCTTAGGTCTAGACTTCTGGTGTTGAGTAGCATCACTCTTACTTCCTCATCCTTTGTGATACAAATGGATGTGGTTTTATGAGCCTTGCCTAATACAGGCACTATGGGTGTAGCAAAGGCTCCGCCAAATTCCAATAGGACAGGGGCACAGGTGCAAGCTGTCCCTAGCAAAGCATACCACCCCAAGATGGCAGGCATTGGCACACCTGTGAATGACACCAGTATGTCAGTCAATTGTTGGAAGGGATCATCGTGCCTTGATATTGTGGCATGTTCTAGGTGAGGGTAGGATGCTACTCAAGGTCAGGGTCAAACTGTCTTGGGCTACGTGCTCAGAGAGCTC
>NW_025059554.1:0-6361 GCF_019279795.1 Protopterus annectens
CTAGCCCAACCCCAATCCCCCCCCAAAAGGAAAGGAAAAAAAAAAAAAACCCATACTTGATTCCCCTCATCCCCCCGGGAAAACCATGGGAGGAAAAACAAAATTGGTTCCCCCCCAAAACACCCCCCCGGGAAAAAAAGTAAATACCCCCCCTAAAAAACCGGGTTTTTGAAAAAATTCAAAAAAAAAATCACCAAACCCCTAAAATTTCCCCCCCCCCGGGGCTTTTGGGAGATTCTCATCCCACCCCCACCTGAAAAATAAAAAGACCACAGTAAAGAACTTCTCGAAAACCCGACTTCCACTTCTAAAAGACTAGTGGTCTCCTTCCGACCCCAAGAACACGGCAGAAAACAGTACTCAAACGCTGAATCACCCCTGATGCCTTCTGCAACTTCTCTGGGCTACATGGATAGACAATCCCAAACAAAACAAAGACTCTTTGTACCAAAGGCAGCGTCAGTCTGGTGGACTGGCATAAACAAACTCTACAACAAAGGAGGAAGCTACTACAAGATAGAGCAAAATCCTTAATTAAAGACACCCTTGATCACTATAAGTAAAAAACTAAGGAGCTCTCATACAAATCATCAAAACGGAAATTTTGAGAGAAAAAATAGCTAAAGACTCAAAGACAATCCTGGAGCCTTTGTATGTTGTAGAAACCTGGGGAGGAAAACTCGATATGCTCAGAACTAGTTCTTAAAATGATGTGAAGATTACTGATCCTACAATTTGCCAACATACTGGCTGACAGGTTCAGTGCAAACTTCTCCCAAAGGAGATATCTATATAGCGTTGCAGCCCCAAACATCTCCAGCATGAGAGTGAGAACTGCTCTCTCAAAGCAAAAACACAAGCATCCATGGGACTGATGGTGTCCCCACGGCTGTGTGCTCACGAACTCGAGGGAATTAAACCCACAGCTAGGACAGCTGTTTAATCATAGTCTTACCTCTGGATAAAGTACCCAGGGGTGGGGACTGCAACTGTGGTCCCACTTCACCAAAGGCGTGCCTCCACCCGACCCTGAAATTACCGGCCCGTGGCTTGACCATCACTCCACCAGTGACCCCAGGTGTCGAGGCCTTGAAATTTCAATACCCCACTCGGGTATCATTAAAAACTCATCAACAAATGTTAACCCATACATCACAAGATGGGTTACCAAAACTGACACAGTGACAGAACCCACAGGGTCAGAGTTGCTGAGCGCCATGTCGAGACTCAAGCCTGTCCTGAAGTGATTGTACCACAGGGCTCAGTCACAGGCCACTCTTGTTTAGCATCTACTTTTCCAGTACAAGCAAAAACATAGGAGGTTATGGCTGACGAAGTTTGCAGATGACAAACTAGGTGCCATAGTGAAAACACCACACATCTGAAGAAACTTTAGTATCCTTCAGAGGATTACAGAAGCGGATAACGCTGGTGCCGGAAACCGCCAGCCTAAGTTAAATGCCAAAAATGCATAGTCCTTGCGCCGGAAAAACAAGGTTACTAGCTACTGGGCGGTGGCAATCCAAACACAGAAGAAGTTATCAGGGACCTGGGACCCAGGTTGATAGTAGTCTGTCATTCGTGACACCCATGTGGCTAAAGTAGTTGGGAAGACCCAGCTACCCATTTCCCACCTTATCATGAAGGATTCTCGACCACCACAGATCAAGGAGGTCATAGTCTCCCTATACTCATCACTCATCAGACCAATGATTTGAGTACAGTACCCCCATTCGGAATATACTGACCCGACACTTGCAGCAGCAGCTGGAGAGGCCACAAAGTTCCTCACCAAAAGGATAAAAGGGTCTCAAACACATCTGTCCTATGCTGCCGACTGAAAGAACTCCAGCTCTATTCAGTCCGCTTTACTCCAAGAGGTGACCTTTGCCTAACATACAAGGCCATGTCAAACCCAGATTTGATGAATATGCTTCACCTCAATCTAGATCCGTCAAGTCACAAGGTGGGGAGACTTAAACCTCGTACACGGCTAATAATAGGGGCCGTGCTGGAGGATTCATCACCAAAGACTCCTATGCTGTGGAATAAATCCACGATATATGTGAGGCAGGCACCTCACTGACACATGTTTTCGAAATCTTGACCAATGGATGGGAGATGGCAGATATACCCCAGGGATTACCTCAGTGTCACTGCTCAACAGAGGCACAGCAAAATAATGGGTATAGTTCCCCCATACTAAAGGTGGCGTAAGCCACAAGAGGCTATGAGCTGAGCATGAGCGCCTCGGACAGGAATTAGCCTAGCGTGTGAACCTGAACCTATGAACCTATGAACTGCTATAACAGAGGTGTAGACTGTGGTTATAACACAATTCTGCTCTTCTTCTGTCTACCTGGCTTGTAGAATCTGAGGCAATAATGGCAAGAATTTTTGTCAGGTAGTGTTAGCATTATTTTTCAACTGCTATAACAAGGCCAAGAGGTGTATACTATGCGTAAGACACAGTCCATGTATATACTAATCTACAAGCATACCATTGTACAAAGTATGTAGGTATAACACAGTTCACTTATATACTTGTCTACAAGCATGGCATCTGGGAGTATGTGTAGAATCTGTCAGGTAGTGTTAACAAAGTTCCCTCCACAGCTATAACAAGTAAGAGGTGTAGACTAGCGTTGCAACATAGTTCACTCATATACTTGTTTACAAGCATGGGAATCTGGGGTATGTGTAGATGTCTGTCGGAGTACAATTGTTAACTAAGTTCCCTCCACAGCTATAACAGGTAAGAGGTGTAGACTGTGGTTGCAGCACAGTTCACTCATATACCTGTCTACAAGCATGGAATCTGAGAGTATGTGTAGAATTTGCCAGGTAGTGTTAACAGTATTTTCTCAACTCACAGTCAGAGTGTCAAACAGTCACAGCCCTTAAGGCCAAACACAATGCCAGACACACTAGTCATTGGTGACTCCATAGTCAGACACACTGATCGTCCCTCACAGACTGAGTAAGGAGAAGGTCACAGTGATTAAGCTGCCTGTCGAGGCTGGAAGTCTGCCACATAACGCAAGCACTTTCCCAGGTCTCACAACAGCAGGTACAAATACGACTCAGTCATTGTCCGCGCTGGTGTAAAAGCGACCTGAGAGCAGTACCCCTCCTTGGACTACAAGAAAGGAGACATTGAGGAGCTCTCTGATTATATGGCCCCAGGCAGGTATAAACCCTGATAACCTTGAGCAGTATCCTACCTTCACCAAGAATGATGCCACAATACAGGGAATAGATGATCAGCTTCCAACAATTGAGGCCCCAGAAACTCTGGTGTGTCATTCAAAGGGGATCCCAATGTCTCTGCTCTGCCTGGGATGACATGCTGGACAAGCAGCGCTTGCATGAGAATGACTTTTCCTGTCACTGCACCCTGGGATTCAGGATGTTGGCAAAGGCTCTTGCTTGCCCCACTTAGTGCCTTTTTAGGCGAGGCTCAAATTCTAAACCTACCACCCTGAGAACACAAGGAAAAAAAAACTGAGATGATACTTTAACCAATGCCAGAAGTCTAAATCTCAAAATACTGCCTTTTCGAGGCCTTCTCGAGTATGGAGAACATGGAAATCTGTCTGTGCAGTGACAGAAAACCTGGTTCAAGGCTCACGAGAGCACCCCTGGCACTATCCAGGTTTACCTCTTATCATGCGTTCCGGCCCCAAAATCCGGACAATACCAAGAAAGTGCAGGGGGTATCCACATATTCATCAAAGACACTTACCTCAAGACTGGTGGCACTTACGATACATCCCGGAGACCAGCCAGTGCAGTTAACCCATAGGCAAGACTGCTCTACAAATTGTAGCATGTTACAGGCCGCCCTCACAGAAAACTCAGGAACCTCCACATGGCTTCACAAAGAAAACACTGGGGGATAAATGTATCACCAAACACCATCATACTAGGTGACTTCAATTACCTAATATAGACTGGGAACACTACTCAAGCCCAAACACCTAGCCCGGATTCTAGATTCTTAAACTCAAATGCTGTGGACAACTGAGTACTTCATCCACAAGAGGAAAAACATGCGTCCTCATCATCACGAACATGGGGCACAATGTTCAACACAGGAGTATGCCCCTACTGGTGAGATCAGATCACAAACTAATCTCGCTGGAGGTCCTCATTACACCCCACTGAAATAAAAGATACAGTAAAGAACTTCTCGGCCGACTTCACCTTCCACAAGACTAGTGTGGTCTCCTTTAAAACTGAGGCAGCCGGCGAAGAGCAGTACTCAAAACTAGCTGAATCACTTACCGTGCCTTCACGCAGCACCTGCAGGACTGCATGGATAAGGCAATCCCAAGCAAAACAAAGAGACTCTTTGTACGCAAGGTGGCGATCAGTCTGGTGGACCCACCAGTATAGCTTAAAAGCTCTACAACAAAAGGAGGGAAGCTACTACAGGAATAGAGCAAAATCCTTAAAGGTAGAACACCCTTGATCACTATAAGTAAAAAAACTAAGAGCTCTCATAAAAATCATCAAAACAAATTTTGAGAGAAAAATGGCTAAAGAGACTCCAAGGAGAACGTCTTAAGGCTTCCTTTGGCTGTGTTGGGAAACCTGGAGGAAACTCCCAGATAGCCAACAAGAACTAGTTCAAAATGATGTGAAGATTTTGATCCTACAGACATTGCCCAACATACTGGCTGACGGGTTCGGTGAGCTTCTCCCAAAGGAGATATCTATACTGGCGGTGCAGCTACAAACATCTCCAGCAGTGAGAACTGTAAAAGCAAAAACACAGCATCCATGGGACACAGTGGTGTGCATTGTAATGCTCCACGAAACTCGCGATTAAACCCACAGCTAGGACAGCTGTTTAATGCATATCAGTCTTACCTGGATCCATTGCACCAGGGAGGGCGGACTGCAACTGTGGTCCCACTTCACAAAGGCGGTGCTTTCACGGCCCTGGAAATTACCGGCCCATTAGCTTGACAAGCCTTATCTGCAGCTACAGCCAGAGGGATCACTTAATGGACCTCATAAAATAAGGGCCTGGGGAATTTTGCAGACTTTGGATCCATCAGTTTGGCTTTGTCAGGTAGATCATGCCTTCTAAACTTGGTTGACTTTTGAGCAGTCACCAAAGCCATTGATGAGGAAGGCAGTCCATACAGCCTACCTCGCGATGCCAGCCGAAGACCTTGATAATACCCACTCGGGTATCATTAAAAACTCAAATACAGCTTAAATGTTAACCATACATCCTAGATGGGTTGCAAACTGGCTGGTGGCGGGCTTCCCACAGGGTCAGAGTTGCTGGCGCCATGTCAGACTCAAAGCCTGTCTGGTGGTGTACCACAGGGCTCAGTGCAGATTGCTCTTGTTGTTTGGCATCTACTTTTCCAGTACAAGCAAACGCCAGGGAGTTGTGGCTGACAAAGTTTGCAGATGACTACTGGGTGCCATAGTAGAAACACATCTGACACCAGATATCCTTCCAGAAGGGTCTCACAAGCGGATAACTGGTGTGCCAGAGCCGCGGCCTAAAGTTAAATGCCAAGTACATGATCATGCCGGTTTAGCTGGGCGGGTGGCAATCCACACACAGAGCACAGAAGTTGTATCAGGGACCTGGGGACCCAGGTTGATAGTAGTCTGTCGTCGACACCCATGTAGCTAAAGTAGTTAGGAAGACCTTCTACATTGCCCTTATCATGAAGGATTCTCATCTAGATCGAGGAATTCATGGCGTCTCCCTATACATAAATACTCATCAGACCAATGATTGAGTACAATGCCCCCATTCGAGATATCTGACCCGACACTTGCAGCAGCTGGAGGCCACAAAGTTCCTCACCAAAAGGACCCAAAGGGTCTCAAACATCTGTCCTATGCTGCCCGACTGAAAGAACTCCAGCTCTATTCAGTCACCCACAGCTTGCTCAGGTGACACTTTGCCTGCCTAACATACAAAGGCCATGTCAAACCAGATTTGATGAATACTTCACCTCAAAAATCTAGATGGGCGTCAGAGTCACAAGGGTGGGGCTTAAACCTGACCGCGGCTAATGGGCGTGCTGGAGGGATAAGATTCATCACCCAAAGACTCTATTGCTGTGGAATAAAATCCGGTATATGTGAGGCAGAAGAGCACTTTCGCTGGCCTTGTTCAAGAGAAATCTTGACCAATGGATAGATGAATACCCCCAAATTTCCTCAGTTATTCCCGAGGGCCCCAAAAAAAATGGGTATATTCCAAATACCAAAAAGGGTTTGGGGGGAAGCCAAAAATAACCTTTAAAAAAGGCCTTTTGGTTTTTTTAAATTTGCCTTTTTTTTTGGGGCCAAGAAAAGAAAGGGCCTAAAAATATGAAAAAAA
>NW_025059555.1:0-4935 GCF_019279795.1 Protopterus annectens
CTTCCAAAAATTTTAAAAAAATTTTTAAAATTTTGACTCCCCCTAAAAAAATTTAAAAAATTTAAACCAATTTTTTGGCCCAAAAAAAAACCCCGGGGGCCCCGGGAATTTTTTTCCCTTTTTGGTTTTTTAAAGTTTTTTAAAACCAAGGTAAAAAAAAAGGAATTTTTTTAAAAAGGTGGTTTTTTTTGGGGGAAAGAAAAAGACCTCCGACTGAATTGTTTTAAAAGAGGCTGTCCACTTTCTGATCTGGGGGGGGAAAACGGGGTTTAAAAACCTATCAAACATAAGCAGGAGGCTCGGGTAAGCAGAATTCCTCTTTTTTTTTTGTTTTAGATCAGGGACCAGGTTACACTGTGCTATTGCTAAGGTTTGTGATAGCGGGGAGAGAGTAAGTATTGTATCTTGAGTCATAGATCAGGAAAAAAGCAAAACAAAGTAAACAGTCATTCTAGACACTACTGTGAATGGGAATAGAGATACCACGTGGTACAAGAGAAAGGGTTACGAAAAGTTCTTTTTTCCCCCAGAGACAGGGAAAAAATGCACTAAAGGGTCACTGACCCCCCTAGAAGATGCAAAATATATGCAATTACAGAAGCAGATAATGTGAGATATTTTGCAAAATGTGTTAACAACTATAAATTTGATAGTAAACTAGATAAACTTTCACTAGTTAAACTCCTTAAACAAGTTTTAATCTGATGCGGGGGCAAAAAAAAACAGAAGCTTAAAAATTCTGAAACATTTTTAGACAACAGAGTAAAAGGTCTAACAGACGGGATCTCTGAAAAATGAAAACTTAGAGAGACTGGACTTGCATTAATTAATCCCTACAACAGGAAAATGAGACAGTAGATGGATATTATGCTAGATTATTAAAATGTTTTTAAAAATTTAAAAAATATATATATAAAAAATATTTTTAAAAGGTTGCATTGCCTCTGTTAGTAGTTTTATTACAAGGCATATGATAAATCACTGAACAAGCAGGCTGCAAGCCTTACTTGATTTGCTAGACCTGAAAGACATTTAATAGAAAAAAAAAAAAGGGCACAAGTCTTCACTGTTGAAGACGGAGCTGAAGTATTTGTATTACAGTCAGGTAAAAGGGCATCTAGCTAGGGACTATAAACAAAATAAGAAAGCAATAACAGAAGATAAAGGAGATGTGGACTGACTATATAATAGTGATAATAACCAAAATCATCAGGAAAGGTTAATAAAAAAAAAGAAAATGTAATGTAGTAGAGGAATAGGGGAAGTACAAACAGATGAAAAGAAAAAAAATGAAAATAAAATTTTAGATTTAGCATTGTTGAGCCTGGAGCTCTACCTAAAAATACAAAACCAGAAGTAACACTTCTGGTGGAGGGAAGGTCAAATTCCTGTGTGACTCAACCCACGGACTTTGTTTCACCCCTCCAAGTTACCATAACATTCTAAATCACCTATTATATATTAGTAAAAAAATGGACAGCTATACAGGGAACCACTTTCCCATAATATAGGAATAACTGACCCTGTATCAGGTATGACTGAGAAAAGTAAAAATGTAGATTCTGAAAAAATTCCAGTAAACTTACTGGGAAAAGACCTTTGCAGATATTTGGCATAGCAGTAGTTCCTACCATGCAGGGTAGGGAAAGCACAAAGACAAATGAATGCTCTTGTGGGGGATCAGAGGGTTTTATTGGTACAGCCAGGACCTAGTTATGATTGGTCCGGGGGCAGTAACCAAAGAACTGATAAACGTAGCCATCAGTAAGGTACCCTCCCTTGACACTGATCAGGCACTTGTTACATTGTACTCCATACTACTTGCACACCAGGACCTAAAAAAAAAATAAAAAAATCCTGCTGACAAATTAATATTACAAACTTTATGCTGGGATACTGAGGGAAACAGTGTAGTAAGCTGTTCATTACCTCAGGAGTTCATGAGATTGTATAAGTCCAATAGACTGCCACATGTCAGCTTGACAAAAAAACAAAAGTTTTAAATGGGCAGACTTAGAAAAAAGGGAACAAAAAGGGAAAACAGACTGATTTAAAAATGTCAGGACAAGGGATATGAAAACAAAACTGAATTGGTTGACACAGACACATACAGCTGTACACTTGCAATCTAGTAAGGACAGCTGATTAGCATTTTATTAAAAGAAAAAAAAGGGCCCTTTTGTAAAATTCCAACAACTCTGTGGTCAACAGGCAAGTCAAATGTAGGGCTTATTCAAGCAGCAGGACCAGTTACAATTACCCCAAAGTCAGCTTTTTGACCACAGAAAAAAAAAATACATTTTGGGAAAGAAAGCAAAAGTAGAAATTAAGCCTATAATAAACAGCATTACTCAAAAAGGAGTACTCGTAGAATCTCCTGATTCACCATGTAAAACACCCTATTTCCTGTTAAAAAAAAAACAAACGGGGGGAAAGGCAGATGGTACAAGATTTATAAGCTGTAATAATGCAGTAATACCTAAAACACCTCGGTGCCAGACCCACATACCTTGTTAAAATTTGCCACAACAAAAATATTTTACTGTGGTAGATATAAGCAATGCTTTCTTTTCAATAGCTAAACATCCTGATAGTCAATATTGGATTGCATTTACATATCAGGGTAAAAGGTATACATAAAGACGACTACCACAGGGAAATTGAGAGAGCCCAATAATATTTGCAAAAAATGGCTAGCAACCTGGCAGGGTTTTTCCCCACCAGAGGTAGTCAAATTTTACTTTATGTAAATGACATCTTGCTAGCAGCCCCCGCAGCAGTGCAGGGGAATACAGTAGCATTTTAAAATTTTTAGAAAAAAGGACACAAAGTAAACAAAAATAAGTTACAAAATTTGGGAAAAAACACAGGTTAGATACCTGGAAAATGTGATATCAGTAAAGGTAAAAAATAAATAGTGGGGAAAAAAAAAAAAACAGCAATTTTGCAAGCACCCAAACCAACAACTAAAAAGAAATAAAGTCTTTCCTTTTCAACTAATTTTTGTTGGTAGTGGGTTCCAAATCTTTTTACAATGAAAACAAAAACAGAAATGGCTTTCTGCAGGTTGAAGCAGTTAATAGCTTCTTCATTAGTTTTAAGACTTCCAATTATCACAAACGTTTTTTTTTGACCATAGATTGTAAGCAATGGTACATGACATCAGTATTAAAGCAACAACATGGGGATAAGCAATGCCCCATAGCTTACTATTCATACAGTTAGACCCAGTGGTGATCTTTGCCTCACTGTGTACAAGCAGTAGTTGCAGCAGCAATGGCAGTACACGGTTCAGCCCCAGTGGGGTTATTCCACCCCCTCACATTCAGAATGCCTCAGGCAGTTGCAATAATTCTCCCAAAGAAAAGTTGCATACCTTTCTCCTGCTAGACATCTTTCATGTATGACCATACTGCTGAGTCAACCTCATAAAACAGTTAGCTTTACCTAGAAAGATCTTACAATATGCCCTTGGATAATGCTGAGGTGACATATTACGTGAATGACTCATGCAGAAGGGGTCCTACAGGGAAAAATCGGGTGGGTATGCAGTAGTTACAGACACAAAAAATTTAGAAGCACAAACTTTGACACAACTTGTATGCTCAAGCAGAAACTGGTAATTTTGACAAAAGCATGTATTTTAGTAAAAGGCAAAAAAGTAAACATATATACTGATAATCAGTATGCTTTTTCTACAGTGCATGTGTTGCAAAATTTGAAAAAATAGAGGATGATTACATCCAGTGAAAACCTATTAATCATGCAATTTATTTTGGAGCTATTAGAATCTATTCAGTTCCTACCAAAGTAGCTATTTGTAAATGTGTAGCTCATACAAAACAACAGGATAAGATTTCAAAGGTAATCCCGAGCTGATGCAGCTGCAAAGCAAGCAGCCTCAGACTCAGAAACTTTATTTTTTTTGAAAATTACACCCTTTGAGATTTTAGATTTAGACATGTTAAAAACAATGCAAATGCTTACTACAAAAGCAAAAAAACAAAATGGGTAAAACAAGGTGCAATTTTAAAATGGACTGTACTTTTCCCAAAAGGGAAAAAAAAACAATATTCCTCTAATTTATTTAGATATGCAGCTTTGTTGAGCCATGGGCAGAGCCATGTCTCAACAGGGGATGGTACAGTTAGTAAATAAAATATTCCAAACATATGGATACATAAATTATACAAAAAATTTTGTGCAGCTTGTCATACTTGTAACAAGCACCATGCACAAGGAGCATTTAAAACAAGGGAGTTTCCTACACCCCATATCCATTCCATACTATTTGTATGGACTTCATAGATTAAAAAAATGTGAAGGGGAAAAAAACTGTTTAGTGATCATAGATATGTTTTCAAAATGGGTAGAAGCTTTTAAGGGAAACACGTTTACCACCCACAGTCCCGGACTGGTGGAGAGGTACAATGGGATTTTAAAAAAAAAAAAAAGTTAAGAAAGTTGATGAGTAAGACTCAGAAGAATTGGATTTGCTTTTTCCTTAGCATTGCTGAGCATGAAAAAAAGTCAAATGTAAAGGGGTTTTATCCCCCCTTTAAAATAGTATTTGGAAAAGGGATATTATGTGCCTCAAAAAACTCTCATGCCTGCAGGCTGGAGGCTGACAGTTCACTAGCTAATTAAATAAAGAAACTGTTATAAATAAGACTGTTTTGCAGTTTAACTTTTTCAGATAAACAAAACAAAACCAGAACTTGACCCGGGGGCCTGGATTTGGCTGAAAGTCAAAAGAGGAAAAAAAGGGGGAACCTGGAGTTTCCCCCCAAAAAATGGGAAGGGTTTTTCCCCGGGTAAAAAAAAACCCGGTAAAAAAAATTGTTTGGCCAACAAAACCCAAAAAAATTTTTTTTTTTTTTCCCCGTTTTTAAAATTGGGGTGGAAAAGGAAAATTTCCCTCCCCCTTTGGGTTCA
>NW_025059556.1:0-6194 GCF_019279795.1 Protopterus annectens
TATCATTCTGGGAAGGCAGGATGCTACTCGGGGCTAGGGTCATACCTGCCTGGGCCACATGATCCGAGAGCTCTTCCATGTCTCTTTTCATGTCGTCCAGGGAGGTACGTCTCAAGTCATTCACTCCAACATGGACAATGACAGAGTCATATTTGTACTTGTTGTAGAGTGACTTGAGTGCAGGCGTTATGTGGCGGATCCTGCACCCGGCAGGCAGCTGACTGTAATTTTCTCCTTATTCAACCTGGTGAGAGGGGCATCAGTGTGCCAGACTATAGAGTCACCTATGACTAAAGTGTTAGGTACATTGTCTTGCCTTAGGGGCTGTTGCTGGGTGGCACACTGGTGTTGTGAACTATGTGACACATGGTTGTGATTGGTGTTTGCGTTTCAGCTTCAGAGGTCTTTGTTGCTTGGGCAGGTTACAGTTAAGGGCCTCTGCATATGTGGATTTAGTGTTGCTATATGTGGGTGTTGGTGGTGCGGGTTTAGAAGGGCTATGTGTTGCTTGAGGTGTAGTGTTGGTGTTCACCTTCTCCTCTTGACTGTTTAGCACAATCTTGGGTGGAGAGAGCTTTGCTTCCATTTTGGCTATGTAAGTGCATCCCCACAGGTTGTAGTGTTGGGTGGTAGGAGGAGAGGGTTGTCTGTGTACATGAGGCAATTGCTGCATTGCCTCAGTATGCCCAGATTCACCAGGTGGACAGGAGAAAACACGAAGCTGACCCTTGGACATCCCTTGGTTTGGGCTTTTTCTTTGTAAAGTATAGGAGCTGTTTACTTAGGAAGGTACTTTGCAATTATAGGCTGTTTAGTGCCTACTATTAATTTCTCCTTGTTAACAAGGAGAGTTCAGTGTTTGTATGAGTTTAAGGCTTCCTAGTGCTTTCCAGCAAGTATTAGAGAAAGTGCTAGTCACAGGGATGCTTAAAGGTAAGATTGAAAAGAATGCCCTGCAGTGTGCACTAGAGAAGTTAGATGTGAAAGTAGGTAACTTGAGTTTTACCTGTTTAAAAAGTTAAGGTTTAGTGGAAAGTTACTATTTTTAAATCAGCAAGATGGATTGAAAGGGGTGGTCACTTTTATATTTTGGTACTATGAAATACTGTAGGGTGGCCAATAAATTTAAATAATTAAAGGGGTGGGATTTCAAAAATGATGATTTTGTGATTACTCACATAAGCCAGTGAAAGTAGAGAGAAATGAGATATATGGTCAGATTAACATAAGAGGCAGGCAACTAGAAAGACAGTGGTATTCTGCCTGACTCAGAACAGAGAGAGCTGTGGTCCCTTTTGAAGTTTAAATATGCTGTTAAAACAGAATGCAAGCAAAACACAAAGTAAAGAAAACTACAGTATTCAAAACAAGAAGGTGAGTTCAACAAACCACAGAAGCCGAAGTGGAATCCAAAAAATACCTTTTACTGGAAACTTGTTAGCGCTTTCGTGTGATGATATCCAAACACTTCTTCATGGTATTCAATCAATTTATATTGACCTAGGTTTTTAATCTAATTAATTTAATAAATTATTGTAGTATAATACTTGTTTTTAAAAATTGTGTTTCTAATACAGCATTACCTTTCATCAGGGCAGGATTTAACTAATTGAAAAATTGGTTTAATTGTTTTTTAAGTAATTGAACAAATGTGTTAATAGAGATGTATATTTAAACTGTGGTTGTAAATGTAAAAAACTTGTCTGAAGAAGTGTTTGGATATCATCACACGAAAGCGCTAACAAGTTTCCAGTAAAAGGTATTTTTTGGATTCCACTTCGGCTTCTGTGGTTTGTTGAACTCACCTTCTTGTTTTGTTTGTGGTTTTTAACTCTTTGGAGTTAATTTTGGTGTATATGGCTGAAAACGGTGAGCTTCAACAATCGCAGTCTTTATTCTCCCCTTCGCCTAACCCTGATGGAAGTGGAGTAACAAGCCGTGATGTGGATCCAATTGGCAACCTGACTGCCCTAATCCAGCAACTAACCCAGCGTGTCGACAACCTGGCGAAGCAAGTCAACAACTCTTGTAGCGGCAATGCCCCGGTGGTTAAACCTAGACCGGGAGTAAGTTTTAATCCAGTACCAAATGGTTTGGCAACAGAACGTGGAGAATCTAATATGTCAGAGACTAGAAGTGTTCACCAACTATCTAGCAGTATCCCGCTAGCACAACAAACGAGGCAAGTCAGCTTAACGAACAGTAATGTTACATTATCGTCAACACCACTAACAACTGTAGTTGACAATAATCACAATTTGGGACTTGCTTCTAACTTTGTGCCACCTGTTTTACAAGATTTTATGAATACCCCAACTAACATATTTAATAAGCGGAACGATATAATTAATTGTGGCCAAGAGAACGAACAAGAAAATCAAAATGGCATCGTTTCAGCTTTAAAACTGTTTGATAGCAGTTTATCAAAATATAAAAAATTACAGCTAGAGATTTTATATTTCAAAGAATGCATTGGTTTAAAGATTGTGCCTAAGGGTCTTAGGCAGTGGAAATACCCTTCTGGGGTTAAAAGAAACTCAGATTTCCACAAGACACTCACTGCATTCTTTAATCAGCAAGGGCTCATTTTTCTTGAAATATTAATTAAAAAGTACACGGAACAAATGGTGATCCTTGAGCAACAATTACAAAGCCTAGAGCAAGAAATTAAAGCTAATCCTAGAGCTCTTAATCGTTATCAATACGATTATGGAAGAATTTTTTCTAGTATTGATTCACTTCTTATAAAAATTGGCGAAACCAAGAAGAGGAAGATTAACAGGACAGCTGCTGACGACACGCCAATGGTAACTGCATTCGGACCCTACTATCCAACAGAGCCCAGAATGATTTTCACTCCCTGGCGACGACGCTGGACACAGCACGAAACACACCCAAGCACAACAACTCACGCCAGTCAAATAATAATAACGAAGTTTTGCACGGCGAGGTCTCTGATGGTAATCAGAACAGGAGAAGTGAACGATTCAAAATTTAAACCAGCAAAAGACAACAACAAAGGGGCAATAAAGGGTCGGTGGATTGAGGATTAACTAGGTTTTCAGCCAGTAAGCCGCAAATGTCAGGCGGAAGAACCCAGTGAAGAAGAATCCTCCAGAACAACAACAGGAGAACATTCAATTCCGCCGCAAGAGGTACAGGCTCTGTTTCTTTTTCCCACATATCAAGCGACAGTAATGACTTCTAAAATATATAATTATACACTGTTTGAGATTCCAACTGAATTTGTTGAATTGCTTGCAAAAGTGTTTCAATTATTCACTTCACATAAGAAGCCAGATTTAGCTGTACCAGACCCTTTTGTTTTATATCAGTAAAGCTCAACTTTAAAAATCTTGTTGGGTGATAGTGACAATGTGTTTAGTACAGGAGCGAGTTGCAAAGCACATACAACCCACTATTAGACAAACAATGTACTATTTTTGAAAGAGTAGTAGAAATTACTAAGAGTATTGAATAAAAGAGTTTTCATCAAAAACACATTAGTGTAGAAATGCATAACTTGATAGATCTAGTAAAATATAATATCCAAGCAGAAACCCGACATAAAGGTGGGGCTGTCCTTAAGTGTAATTTTAAGATGACTTATGAGAAGCAGAGCAAGAAATGCGTCAAGATACTATATAGAATTTCTGTAAGAATGAACTTAACCAGTCTTATCAAAATAAAAATTTCAGTGATTTAAAAGGAAGGCATTATAGCAATAGAATATATCAGTATTTTAACCATGCCAGCTCCTTAAGAGCCCTGCCTCGGCTGAGTTCCTAAACTGCATAAGAAGGTTCAAAACCCCATTTAGGCTCATAATAGACGGACACCAGTCTACAACCCATTCAAAAGGCGGGCGTAGATAACAAACCAAAAACAAGTCCCAAATGAGTCACAAATGCTGCAAGTGACCCCTTGGCTTGTCTTGTAGAAAAATTAAATAGTATTCCATTTCAAGTTGATTTTATGCCTGACTAAAGATGTCAAGGACCTATATACAGCAATCCCACAAGAAATGAAGAATGAAGTTGAGATTTTATTGAATAAGACTAGTTGTGGTGAAGTATTGATCTGACCATAAGTCTGTTAGATTGGATATCTTGAAAACAACTTTCATGTTTAAAACTAATTGTATTCAGTCACCAGGAGGTAATGGCTCCCTTGTGGGGGTCCTTACAATCTAAAGAATGAGATTTTGGGAACATACTATTTATTTCCACACAAAAATATTTAAAGATTCAGTTGTTCATAACAATAACATACCAAGATGACATATTAATGATCCGAAACAAATAAAACAACGCTTATTAGATCTATTGACAAATGAACTCTTTGTTTATTTTTTTACAATTTCACTTACCAGTTCAAAGTCATCAATTAATTTTCTAGACATCAATATAAAAAAAGAGGATGGTAAAAGATGAAATATACTACTCCATTTCTATAGAAAACCCCACATAGTAACTCATTTACATTTGTTAAGTTCCCACCCCTTCCTTCCAAAAGAAAGGGTTAAGAGTCAAGGCATGAGCATCTAGGCCGTGTGTTCAGAAGAAAGTTCCTTTTAGAAGAATGTGACCCTCTGACTACCATGTTTCTTGGAATAGAGTGGTGTCCTCAAGACACAAACTCATATTCAAGAAGTAACAAGAAAGGTCTTGGCTAGTTTTTATTGGGACCTATTCTAAAAACACATGATAGTAATAGTCCATTAGACAGTATAGTAGAGACTGTAGTCAATGATACTACCAGAAACATCCAAGAAGAAGAAGAACAACAACAACAACAAAAAAACTTTAATATTATTAGTTTTTCCACAATTTAATGAGTTATGTGAACTTAGATGGGTATTCTAGATAACAACTGGGGAACTCCTAAAACAAGTGCCTAAACCTATTGGCTATAACATAGGACAAAAACCTATAGTAATTTTCAGAAAGGCCTCCATCTTTTGAAAAACAATGCTAGAGAGTTCCCAATTAGAAACATATAAAGTTGAATAAGGGAGAATGGTTTAAGTGTGGTCATTGCAGTTACTGTAAATATATAAAAACTGGATCAACATTTTCCATTAGAGGTGTAAAATATTACATAAATGAGAAATGTAATTGTCTTACTCAAGGTAGTATACGGCCACATGTACAGCCTGTTCTGTGCATCTCTATTTTGGAAAAACTGAAAGACACCTAAAAACAACGTATTTCTATGAACATACATATATCACGATTTCTAAAGGCTTAATCATGTCCAATGCACTTGCAAAACATATTTCAGAAAACATTAATCACAGTTTTGTGTTTAATGTTGTGCAGAAAATAAGAACAAACCCCAGGGGAGGACCATGGCATCTAAAGTTAGAAGAATGCGAGTTGCTTTGGCAACTAAAAACAAATGCACATGTCCACCCTGGGATTAATGAAACATGTTCAATTAAATGTTTATTAAAAGCAAAAGCCCTTACAGAAGATAATATAAATATATGTATATATATATTTTTTAAATAATAACTGTTTTATATTAATATATGTAGGTTGGGATATTGTTCATTTATTCATTCATTTATTTATTTATTCATTTATATATACAATTTTTGTATATAAAAAATCAAATAACAAAGTTAACACAACAATTTTGACTTGCAATGGTTAGAAAATGTAAACATGATTGTTAGGCATCAAAGGTATATATTATGGTATTCAATCAATTCTATATTGACCTAGGTTTTTACATCTAATTAATTTAATAAATTATTGTAGTATAATACTCTGTTTTTAAAAATTGTGTGTTTCTAATACAGCATTTGCCTCCTACAATATCAGGGCAGGATTTTAACTGTTAATTGAAAAATTGGTTTAATTGTTTTTAAGTAATTGAACAAATGGGCCCGTTAATAGAGATATGGATATTTCGCTGGACGCAGCTGTAAATGTAAAAAACTTGGTCTGAAGAAGTGTTTGGATATCATCGCACCACGAAAGCTAACAAGTTCTCCAGTAAAAGTTGTATTCTTTGGATTCCACCGGCTTCTGTGGTTTGTTGAACTCACCTTCTTGTTTTGTTTGTGGTTTTTAACTCTTTGGAGTTAATTTTGGTGTATAAAACTACAGTATTCAAAATATAGAAAGGCAATACAGTAATACAAAAAATAACAGCAACTCTCTTTTGCAACAGTTTCTTCCTTCTGT
>NW_025059557.1:0-6622 GCF_019279795.1 Protopterus annectens
TCAACCATTGCATTTTTAGTAAACTAATATTCATAATTACAATCTTTGTTTGTCGAAATTCTCACAAATTGAATATGTAAATCAAAATTCTGGAGTGTTGAGTTTAGTAACCCATTTTTGTAGTTGTAACTTTAAAATTCCATAATTTATAAATGCACTTTAGCTCCAGAACATGTGTAACAGGTCTGCTGTCTGATCTACACACTGTGGACATTTAAAAGGGTGACTTTTTTGAATCAAATTTATGAAGTGTAAGATGGTATAAACACATTTGTTAAATATCATCAATTGAGTAAAGACCAGTTTTGGTAATCTGGTTTGATATTAGGATTAAGCGCCTCTACTATTTTCTATAATCTAGGGATATTGATTTCTCTCTCAATGTTTGGATAACAGAATATGATTATTATATTTTCTCTCTTTTGCCATTTTATCACGCTGAGGACCCTTTATATTTTTCTATCTTGTTGCAATGCTACAGATAGGCCTGAAATAACTGGTTCTCTTTTTTTTTTTATTTTAGACTGGTAAAATAATTTATAGCGGAAATCTTTAAACTGCCTCATTATAATTAAATAAGAGATGGGAGAAGATTTAATATACTGAGATATAATGTTAGCTTCCTTTCTCAAAGGAAGGGGTATAAATCCCTTACAGTTAATTTAACTTATTAAATGGATATTTCTTTAAGTCTATTAGTTGATTACCAATAGTTATATTAGGATCTCCATCAAACCCGGTTGAAACATGCGTCCCTTATATTTTTAAAAGGTTCAAGGAAACCAACTTCAGAGTTTGGTGGCCACTGCCCATGATGTGTTCCATTAACTCATATTTACTCAATGTTTTTTATATTCAAAAATGATGCTTTAACATTGAAATTTCTTCCCTTTTGCCTGTGTTTATAATTTAGCAGTACCCATTTGAGTTATCCATTTTCTATTTTCTACTGTCCAGTGATGCAAAACCTCTAATGGCCTGAATCACTGTATAATACATCCTCTCAAAATCTGGTAAATCAACCTTTCGTTTTGGGGCCATCAGTTTTTCATAGGATATTCTAGTTTTTCTGGGTTTCCCACAGAATTTCCCAATCCTATCAATTGCTTGAAAAAGTTTGTTTTAGGATTGTGCTGCTCTAAAATATATAGCATTCTGTGGAGGCGTTCATTTTTAGTAGCAGCTTACTCTTGCCATCGCCAGTGAAACTAGCGCTTATACATCTTTTTCAAATCCATTGTTATTCGGTCTCCAGTTGCCCTTAATATTGTTGGTAAAAATTCTCTATTTTCTGATTGAAAAATTCAATCCCAAAATATTTTATTCTTTCTTCTGTCCTTATTTGAAATTACCATCCCAATGGTAGCATTATCCCAGAAAAGGTGTAGGTGTCTTTAGAGGAATATTTTTGGTTTTAAAATTTAGTTTGTAATTAACATTTTCTCAAAGAGTTTGTATTGCTTTCATTTAGTATTTTTTCCGTATCCCAACCTTTACGGTGTGGTACTGTATATATTTAAATCATCTGCAAAGCAGCCATCCTAACCTTTATCCCAAGAAGTACAGGAGGTATAAAAAACTTTTTGTTTCATATGAAGAAATAAAGGTTCCCATCTAGATTAAACAGTATGGGGAACAATGGGCACCCTGTCCCGAGTTCCATTTTAATTTGAATCCTTTTGGAACTTTCATGATTATATATAAACTAGTGTATGCATTCTTGTATAAATTTCTTAACATAGAAATAAAAGCTGAGGTATATTGAAATATGATAATGTTTCAAATAAATAAACCAAATTAACTCTATCAGATACTTTTGAGCATCAATTATTCGCGTATATGTTCATATTTTATACTTTGCATAAGATATTAAAGTATGAAGAGTTAATGTATTGTCTGTAGTCTGTCTCCCATCTATAAACCCCGCCTGTTCTTCTGATATTATCAAGTTTTATTATTTTTTAATCTATAGCTAAGAATAGATGTCAGCAATTTTCATATCAATATTCAACAATGATATAGGCCTATAATTGTCTGGATTTTTTGGGATCACTATTCTCTTTCAATAACAAATTGTTCACTTGAGGCACATTCAAAAATGAAGATCATTGCTGCCATTCAAAATGATATAATTAAAGGTCTGTGAAAGTACGGTGCTCAGGGTCACTAAAGATTTGTAAAATTCAGAGGTCATACCAACTCTGGTCCTGGGGCTTTATGTGGCTTTAGTTTCTTAATTGCCTCTAGAACTTCATCAACTGTAATCAATGCAGTCAATTCTCCCTGAGAATCCTCGTCAATCTTGAAGGTAATTTTCTGAAAGAACTCACACTACTCTCTTCATCATGCCGCAGGTGTGTTGCTCACCATATATCTGATTAAAATTGATTCAAAAATCTTCCATGACATCTGACTTATCGATATAAAATATTAGTATGATTTATTATTTGATGAATTAATCGTGTGATTCGTCTGATTAATAATATGGGCTAATGCTTTCGAGGAGTTTGAATGTGATTTGCATATTTAACTAAACTTCTTTGTTAGTACAGTGTCAATTTTCTGTTATGCATAAGAAACAGCTCTTTCTGACATCTAACAACTCAGTTTCCACTGTTTGCTCCAGTTAGCAATTTGCTCATCAGCTCCTGGTCCAATAATTGTACTTTTAGTTTCCAGATCAGTTGTTCTTTATTTTTGGAGTTTTTATAATAAGTGGCTTTCGAATAAATAATCCTCTTGCTGAGAAGTTTTAGTTTGTGTACATTCTATATCTAATGGATATTCATTACGGGGTATATTGTATACTAATTGTTTAAGTATCTCCTTAACTTCCTGTACTATGTCTTCTTTGGTTAATAGGTATGGGTTTAAGGACCCAATTATATCCACCATGATTTTAGTATTCAAAATATCGGTCTTTAAAGTTAAAGTTGTTATTTATAATGGTCTGAGAGCTGTCTGGCTTGATTAGAAACCCTAGGGTCAAGTGAAATGAACCCTTCTGGAATTAAAAAAAAATCAATTCTTGACCACATTTTATGGCAGCTAGAATAGAAAGTAAAGTTTTCTGCCTTTGCTTGTATGTGTTTGTGTTTAAAAGGGTCATATAGTTTGAAATCCGTTTCTCAGTTCTTTCAAGCGCTACCATTGCCTGCTTATTAAAAGCAAGTGAAGCTCCCAACTTATCAGTTTTTGGGAGAGATGCTTGGTAAAGCATTCCAATTCCCCCATCACTATGCTTAACCAGTTGTTATATGACTGTGTAGGAGAATAAGAGTAAATTGAAGCTATATATAATGATGTTGTGGTTTACATTTGGGGCATAAACACATAAAAGTACTATCGACATCGGGAAACTTTTCAGTTTGAGAACCACCAGAAACACCATCTGCCTTCTTTATCTATTTTGTCCTCCAAAATTTCTCCCTTGAAACTGATTCTTGATTATAATTGCCACCCAGCACTATTCATAGTCCCTTCCGCCTTTACAACCTTCCTAATCCATTTCTTGTCCCTTCATTGTTTCCCACTGGGTCATTAGTCAAATGTGTTTCTTGTAATAGAATAAAACCTGCTTTTGATTTAAAAACAAATGCAGAAACAGCTTTCTTTTCATCTTTCTGGAGTCCTTTAACATTCCAGGAATCTATTATCCACATTCTAAACTATGAATTAATGAATAATGGTAATTGTATTTTTTGTTTTCCACCTTAAATTGACAAGTTTTTGAGTATTAACATTGAATTTTTGGAAGCAAAACAGCCATCCCATCCCTACCTAGTGCCTATCTCACTATTCCTCGGGACCAGGATGAACATAGGTTTTTCACATTGGATAACATTCCCCAAGTAGCTAAACTACTAATTCTATTAACTAACAATAAAATAGCATGCAAAAACCTGCACCAACTATATCTACGTCTACAAAGTCCCTAGCCCCAGACATTTCCCTACTAAAACACACTCAAGTAACTACAGCTCTGAACATTTCCCTAATATTTCATGTAAACTAATTGTACCTGACATCAAATGAATTCACTTTTAACAAACTTTGAAATACAGCAATAATATGTTAGCATTATAATTACTTGTTCCAAAACCTTTTTTAACTAACAGTTCACCTAATAGAAGCACACAGTTATTATACATTTTGTTTTAAAAACAAGCCATTATTTAGGTCAGCTATTTTATCTTCAAAACATTCCTACAATAATATTGCATTTAATTTTTATAGATCATTACGTTAGACATCACTATATTACACAACTACTACTACTGTTTTTGCTAATTATACTATATGTATATATATATATATTTTTTTTTTTTTTTTTCACCTTTTCTGTTCTCCCACTTTCCCCAAACTGAACACAGTTAAAAGACTACTTATTTATTCCTTATTTACTCACTTCGAAAATAAAAACACAGTAGAAGTTACAAAGAACAAGCCTGCAAAGGAGAGAGAAAAAAAAAAAAGAAAAATAACACAAAAAATAGGCACATTACCTGGATTTACCACTAAGCCACTTAGACTCTTATACAACGCAACAGCCAAACCGCTACATTTTTGTCCATACAAGACACATTTTTACCTCATTGATCGTTTCTCAGTCATTTTTAGCCTCAAAAAGAGTCCCAAAAAGCTTTGTTTCGATTTGCAGCAGCTCTTCTTGCTTCCCAGCAATTGCAGCAGTCGAGGCAGTTCAATTTTCCCAGATTTTGGCAGGCCTTTCTTGTGACAGGGAGACAATTCGCGAGCGGACCTCTCAAAGCTGGCCACCACACCTCAAAGCGGTCCCCCTAGCTTCCTTTACCTTGTTTCCCTGCTTCCCTCGTGGGTCAGGAGGCTCATTAGTGAAAGCCATAAAACCCGTGGAGATCTTTGTGAACCAGCTAGGAGAGCCAGAGCATTAAAAGGAATAAAGCGGAGAATTACCAGGCCTGCATGAAGAAAGAAAAAGAACACACAAAGAGATTTTGAAGCCTCAGATTCTAAATAAATGAAGTCTCCCATTCACTCTAATGCAGGAAAAAGCCAGGATGTGCACTGTTCCAAATTTTTCAGATGGTGGCAGAGCCTTAAACAAGCTTCAAAAGAGTAGGTCTGGCTTCTCTTTTTTGTATTTACAGTGTATTTAATGCCATCAAGAGTAAAAGATTAAACTGTTAGGATGGCTTCATTTGAAATCTAATGTTTTTTGCTCAATTAGAAACTTACAGTATGGAGCCAGCATTTGTCTAGACTGTCTTATTTGTGCTGGTAAATCCTGTGTTATAGAAACTTTATAACTTTGCCACATTATAGATCCTCCAGATTTTTTTTTATGGTTAGAAGTATTTTTATTCACATCCTGGAAGTTTTAATATTTTGACATACACAGGTCTTGGTGTATTTGAAGCTTGGGAATTCCTGTAACACTCTATGTGCTCTTTCTATGACAATTTGCTGAACATCCACAGAGTCCTTAAGTAATGTTTCAAATATTTGTATGATAGAAAGTGTTCAGCTCATTATATTAAAGGATTGATTCTGGGATCCCTCACCTGATGATTATGTTGTTCACGTCTTGATCTTGCTTGCCAGGTCCAGAATTTTGTTTTGCATCATTTGTATATCAGCTTCTTGTGATTCAGATCTTTTTAGTGAGCAATGCTATATTGTCTTCATTTGCTGCTATTCTGGTTTCCTGCTTTCTCCAATTCTTGTTCTGAGAATCCGATTCATGTCTCCACTAAATGTTTGTGTTTGGGATATTTAGGTCTTGTGAATGCATCTTGTACCAGGCTAACAATGCAGACTTAATTTCTTCCATCGTAACCATGTTGATCAGATTTCGCCTTTGATGCCCCTGTTTTTGCAGTTTCTTGCTGTCTGAATGTTTTCTGTCTCTTAAATATGGATTCCTTCTCTGGAGACCTGTAATGCTGACAGTTTAGTTTTAGTAGTTGTAGTGTCCATATTTTTTTATCTTCTTTTGACATTTTGGAAATGCTGCAAGATAGAGATGATTACCAAGTAAAGATTTCAGTAATGTGGTAATTCAGTCCTTTGTTTGACATTGCTCTCAGGAAATTCCAGAATCAACCAAGCTTAATCAGTTCCAATCCTATTTGTCACCAAGTATTTTTTTTCAATTTTTTTTTTCCTCTGATTCTAAGATCGCTGACTTCCTAGTAGATTATTAATTACTTTGTCAATTAGTTGATTAACTCCAAATGTACATCCGCAGAGGTGATTTTTGTTTCTGGTCTTTGGAGAGCTGAAGTACTGCAGTGCTTATAGAATGGCGGCCATCTTTGTCTCCACAAAGCATTATCTAAACACAGCAGAAACTGCATAAATTATTATTATTTTTTAATGTATTCATGTTTATTTACCTAATTCATTTTATTAGTGAACAGGTGGTTTTAGACCCTGGGTGGCATAGACAATCAGCCAGATTCAATTAAACTTCCTTGCAGGAATAGCTTATTCCTGCATGGAAGGACATTCCGTGCAGCTGCGGCAGTGTGCCACATGCATATTCATGAAGGCGTGCTGCTGTGCTGTAATATGGACATGGTTCTGTGTCTGCGGGTGCAGGGGGTGTGTCTGAGAGCAGGTGCTCTCACAATACACCTAG
>NW_025059558.1:0-5899 GCF_019279795.1 Protopterus annectens
CCAACTGTGAGATGAATGGTAAGCATTGAGGTTGGTTGGATATTCCCCAGCACATTACGGCTGGAATGTAAATTGTTTTTTTTAAAGGGGTTTGTGATGTTACTGATGTAAAGCTGTTATATGGTAATGGCCATTTAAAGATGGCAGCTGAGTGCTGATATAGGAGATTTGTGGGAATGTTAAGCAATGAGAAAGTCTAATACAGAGTGAATTTTTCATTTAATATTTTGGTGAGTGGGTTCTTTTTGATGTTGTATGAGGCCAAGGTCAGTAAATTGTTTCAAGTCTTAGGGCATTTGGGAACCTTGATGGCCTTGCTGTTCCTTAAAGTCAGTTACCCTTTTGGCATAACATTGGTGCAGCATTCATGTAGCCAAATTATTTCTTCATTTAAATGTATTTATTTTACATTTGGTAACCGGTAAAGTCCAACTGGACACAGGTCCTTTTTCAGCCGAGGCCCTGGGAAAAAAAGCTCCTCTTTACAAGATACACATAAAATTTAAAAAATACAGTTTGTAAAAATAGTATGTACAGTTATCAATACCCAAGGTAGAGAACAGTTTTACAAAAGTATGAGCAGCAGTTCCATTTGATGAAATGTAAAGGGTACAGTATATATAGAAAGATGCAGTTTAAAATGTATATGAGCATATGGTTTAGGTAGCAAACACAATACATAGACTTATCTAAGAGGGATATAAATGACACATTTCTGTTTTTTAATGTAGGTTAGTTGGGGTTACCATCTCTATACTTCATAGCAGGAAATCAGTGTGTTAATTATCTTATAAGAACGAAATGCCCTTTACAGTGTAGCTCCCAACACACAGTAAGTAAAAATCATACTTCTTTTCTGAAAAATGTGTAGTCTAAAAATAAAATGACATGCAAACTTTTGCAAGAAAGAAAATTAACTGAAAAGAAATAATACTAGTACTTACATGTTCTTTAAAGTAAAGGCTGCCATTTCTTTCTTTAGTTCTTCTTTGTATGTTTCCCTAGAAACATAAAAGAAATAAAGCACATTAGCATAGAAAAGAAGTAATCTTAGAAAAACACATATTTTCTCTATTATACGTGTGTACATGTGTGTGGAGACACACACACACACACACACACACACACACACACACACACACACACACACACACACACACACATTTGGTTGCTACACAGACATTTGATCGCATATGCCACAAGACGCATGCTAATTTACGCACACACATATAACTTTCAAGACATTTCCCAGTGAACCATATGGCTCTTTTTGAGACCTAGAGGAATGGGGGCTATCAATTAAAGGTGGACCTGCTCAGAAGAATGCAGACCTATCACCATTTATGTCCTACAAAGTAAGATGCTGCTAGATTTTTCCTGCAAGGGACTCCTGATTTTGGATAAGGCTCTTATTTGCACAGAATCTGGAAACTATGCTTCTCTCAGGATGAGACCTCCATGGCATCAGGGGTAGAGGCTTCACTGCCACATTGAGATAGGGTAATAAGCATGTTTAATCAAGATGGTCTAAGTGATGTGCTCTAGTTGGGAAATGTTATATCTCCATTACATATCACCACTTAACTGTAGCTCATATATAACCATGTTGACATATGTTATACATTTCCTTACATCTATATTAGTGATACATTTAAAAGCATCAGTATCCTGAAGTAACAGGGACATAGACATCATATAATCACTTCGATCCATGAGCACAACAACACCCCCTTTGTCCGCTTGTTTAATAATTACATCTTTAGATGACTGTAAATCTTTAAATGCCTTGAACTCCTCATAAGTTAGATTAAAATTTTTCTTCTTGACAGGTGTATTAAATAGCTCTCTAATCTGGAGTTCACATAGGTCATGAAATGCTTTAACTACTGGAACACTAGCAGGTATAAACGTACTTCTACGCCTGTAGCAGCCCTCGTTGGCACCAGAGTCACCAAACAACAATTTTAAATTCAATAATCTTGTAAAGATTTTTAAGTCAGTAAGGGCAGAAACCAAATCTTCCCCACAAGAGGGAATGAAGTTAAGCCCTTTAGATAGTACTGAGTAATGGGCTTCATCCAGCTCAAGACTCGATAAGTTTAACGTACCTCGGAGAATCTGCGGCTCTGCTTGCCCATTCCTAAAGGGCTATCGCTCTTCCTCTTATTTGAAGCTCCAGTATGCGACGTGGGTGTCCCTCTTGGATGCGCAATCAGTTCTTTCACTGTCTCCGGTCACTCAAGTTGAAATCGCTTATTTGGAAAACTAAGCGTTAGTTGCTGGGTCTTCTTCCCAGCCAAATTAAGGACGCCATCAGACAGAGGTGGCGCGGTTCTCTCCTCTACGGAAGTAATCTCCAGAGCCAATGAGCGTGATGATGCCTGGATTGTGCCATTGACTTCCACAAGTGGGGGATTCCTCTCAGACGACAAAGCCGACGCAGTACTAGTTTCAGTTATAACATCACGTATATCATCCAGCGTATCAAGGGCATCTCTCGGCTATGCTCTAGATTGAGATTTATTTTTTGCATTATGCAGAACCAAATTTTCTTTAGGCCAAGAAAAGATATTACCGTTTCTAAAGTCATTTATATCACGCCCAAGCTTTTGCCTCTTGGTTGCTTCCATTCTGCCATCAAGTTTTTGAACTCTTTCTACCATTTGCTGGTATCCATCCGATAAGGTAGCAAAGGCAGGCATGCACAATAAGTCACTTTCCAAGGCATAAATCTCTTTCTTAAGATCTTCCTCAATGTTAGCAAAAAAGTCATTCGTAAGGCACATATAGTCTATACTCAGTTTGATATTCAACTGCTGCCATTTTTTCAGTAATTCAGGGTAAACGTTCCCATAGGAGGGCATTTTTAAAATTCTAAGCCCTCTAGGAACGATATCTCTTTCAATATATGCGAGGAAGCTGAAGCGCTGCCATTGCAGATGCTTAAAGGTATTCATCTTCCTCTCTAATACTTGTACAGACTTATTAAACTCCATAGTACCTTCTGTGATTGAAGAGCAAGTGTCCATGGTAGCAGTATTTATTGGCTCCACATAGCTCAATAAGGGATTCTTCTCTATATCAATAAGAGACTTCATAGAAGTAGTTGGATTTGCCATATTCAGACTATTAGGCTGCAAAGTGGACCTCGATAGAAGTTTCCTTAGGCAAAAACAGTAAATATCAAGATACAAAATGCCAGAAGTAAGTCAAGTCAAACAGACCAGGCAGGAAACCACTGTTTATAGAAAAACACTTTATAAAACCAGCAAAGCTTTCGGATACAATCCTTCATCAATACTAACCATTGCAAGAATGCTCATTCCTTAAATACAGGTCCAGATAAGTCATATGACCTGCAGCCAAAAGATCACATGACACAATGACTTATACACAAATATATAAAAAATACATACATATATATATATATATATATATATATATATATATATATATATATATATATATATATATATATACATACATCCTAATATAATAAAATTTATATAAAATTACATACATATAACTAGCATAATCTAGATCTACTCAACTTAACTAAAACCGGTTTAAGACTAACCATACTATTAAGACCTGGTTTGGAATCACTTGCAAATTTCAGGATCCACTCATATTCTTTAATTTCCAAATGATTGTTTAAATCTCCGCCTCTAGGAGTAGGTAAAACTGAATCAATAATCCTAAATTTAAAAGAATGCTGTTGTCCATATTCAGCTATATGCTTGTATAATGCATTCCTTTCATAACATCTTCTAATCTCTGATTTATGTTCAGTAATTCTATCCCTAAGTTTGCGTGTAGTCTTACCTACATAAAAGGAGCTGCATGCCACACACGTTGCCAAATAGACCACATGGGTAGTTGTGCAAGTCCCCGACACCCTGAATTTGAATATCTTTCCATTTACAGGATGTTCAAACATTTCACTTCCAATACTATGGATGTCATCACAACAAGAGCAATTATAACACTTAAAAGTACCAAACTTCTCCGCTATAAATCCATAGGTGGTCCTGCCAAAATCCTTGTAACATAGGGAACTCTTAAGGGTTCTCATGTTTTTATATGCATAACAAGGATTAGGGCCTAGCATGATTTTTAATTCATCTGATGCCATCAAAACAACCCAATTATTAGATATAATCTGTCTAATATATGGTGTCCTTAAGTTATAGGTAGTCAAATACCTGACGGGTAGTGATGTAGCCTCTACACTCTCAGAGACCATACTAGTTGCATTTGTAACGTCTTGGAGTAGTACTGGTCCCGGCCAACGCTTTTCCCTATCCTCCTCCTAACCCCAATGCAGTAAATGTGCCAAAAAGCAGGGAACTATTGTATCCACTAAAAGTAAAATCTTCTACCATCTCATTCGGTTGTCTTTCAAAACAAAGATCATCAATGTTGAGTCTACTGAGTCTGCAAAACTGAGATCTAACTGTACTTCTGAAAATATGCGGTGCATGCATGCTAGTAGCATGGGTGTATCTGCCTGAGCAGACCTCTTTTCTATATACACTTGAATGTAATAAGTCCCTATTTAACTTCAAATTGATGTCCAAAAATGTAATATCAGTTTCAGACACTACCATCTTGAATTTCAAAAAAGGAGATGCTAAGTTTAGATAACCCAAGAAATTAGTAAGATTTTCATACGTACCCTGCCATATCAAAAGACAATCATCCACAAAACGTTGAAAAAATCTAATATTACTTCTAAACGGATTCACATCACTAAACATATGTGTCCTCTCCCATTGATAAAGTACCAAGTTAGCATAGGTGTTGGCTATGGAGGTACCCATAGCCACACCTGTAAGTTGTAAATAAGTAGACCCATTAAATAAAAAAACATTATTTCTTAGTATAACATCCACAAGGCTACAAATAATCTCAACCTTATCAAAACTTCCAGTGGTAAATGATAGCAGAAAATCCCTTAGTAACTCTATTCCGATGTCATTAGGAATCACAGTAAAAAGCGACACAATGTCCAAAGTAACCAGATAGTACTTGTTAATGGATAGTAACTCTTTCTCCATATCATACCAGACCCTTGACTTCTGCAATAAGTCAAAACTATCCTTCAAAATAGAATCACACTTACTCATACTTACTACTTGTGGGGAAGATTTGGTTTCTGCCCTTACTGACTTAAAAATCTTTACAAGATTATTGAATTTAAAATTGTTGTTTGGTGACTTGAAAGTTAACGAAGGCTGCTACAGGCGTAGAAGTACGTTTATACCTGCTAGTGCTCCAGTAGTTAAAGCATTTCATGACCTATGTGAACTCCAGATTAGAGAGCTATTTAATACACCTGTCAAGAAGAAAAATTTTAATCTAATTTATGAGGAGTACAAGGCATTTAAAGATTTACAGTCATCTAAAGATGTAATTATTAAACAAGTGGACAAAGGGGGTGTTGTTGTTAAAAGCTCATGACCATGATTATAAGGATGTCTATGTCCCTGTTACTTCAGGATACTGATGCTTTTAAATGTATCACTAATATAGATGTAAGGAAATGTATAACATATGTCAACATGGTTATATCTCCATTACACACATATTATTCTTATGATTTTTTGGAGAACCCCCCCAAACACATGACAGTGTACTGTCAAGGGAAGAGTATTATAAAATACTAGAAATTGGAGCCTTCATCTGTCTCTGTTGATACAGACCTTAGACCCGAGAACTAAGAGCTAAGCAAAGTGTCTAACAACTTTACTTCTTAACCCTTGTTGATTGGTAAACTGGAAACCAGTGACTTAGACATTATACATGCCAAATAATTCTTTGATTGCCTACATTTTGCCCCTACAGAAATTCAGCCCACTGACAAGTTTCTTCTTTCTGACCACCCAACTACAATTGT
>NW_025059559.1:0-5193 GCF_019279795.1 Protopterus annectens
TGTACTTAATGGATTACTACCTATGTGGTAATTTGTGGGCACTTTGTTTTTGCCAAAGGGGATGACTATAGACTTTTTGGCATTTAGCTTGAGGCCATGGCTCTGGCACCAGTTGTCTGTTTCTATGAGGCCCTTTTGGAGGATGCTTGTGTCAGCTGGAGAGTCTATTATGGTGCCCAGTTTGCAGTCATCTGCGAACTTGGTCAGCCACAGTCCTTCCATGTTGGCCTGTACCTCCAAGAAATATATACCGAACAAGAGAGGTCCCAGGACTGAGCCTTGTGGGAGCCACTTGTAACTGGTTTGGAGTCTGACATGGCTCCAGCATTCTAACCATGTGGGTTCTGTCCTTGTACCAGTTTGCAACCCATCTAGTGACATAGGGGTTTATATTTAAGCTGGTGAGCTTATCTATAAGCAATGAGTGGGGTATTGTATCAAAGGCTTTTGCGAGGTCCAGGTAGGCTGTGTGGACCACCTTCCCCTCATCAATGGCCTTGGTGACTGTTTCAAAGAAATTGACCAGGTTTAAGAGGCAGGATCTGCCCTTAACAAAGCCGAACTGGGTAGGATCCAGTGTCTGTAGGTCCCCAATATCTTTATTTATAAGGTCCATGATGATCCTTTCCATAGCTTTGCAGACCAAGCTAGTGAGACTTATGGGGCGATAGTTTCCAGGATCTGTTGAGGCACCACCTTTGTGGAGAGGGACCACTGTTGCTGTATGCCACTCTTTGGGTACATATCCTGTAGTAAGGCTGAGATTGAACAGTAGTTTTATGTTTGGGTTTAGCTCTTCTTGGAGTTCATGTGGGGCCAGCCGGGACACCGTCTGGTCCCATTGATGCTGTGTTTTTGCTTTGGAGAGGCAGCTCTTACCTGAGCATCTGAGATGTCAGGGGCAGCACTCTGCTGGGATAGATATTGCCCTTTTGGTGGGAGGGAGAAGTTTGCTGAACCTGTCAGCTAGGATGTTGGCAATGTCTGTGGGTTCGGTGTATTTTTTGTCATTTTGGACAAATTCTGAGCATATCTGGGAATTCCCACCCAGGTTCCTAACATAACTAAAGAAAGCCTTGTGATTATCCTTAGTGTAGGGTGCAATTTTTCTCTTGAAGCTGGCCTTAGACGATTTTATGGGTGCCCGTAGTTTTTTGCTAATACTGATCAGAGACCCCTTCCCTTTTGGGATTTTGCTCTCTCATGTAGTAGCTTCCTCCTTCTATTGTATAGTTTGTTTATGGCTGGGATCCACCAGACAGGACGCCTGCCTTTGGAGGATTGGGTCTTGGTTTTATTTGGGATTGCATGATCCATGCATTCCTGAAGGTGTTAAAAGAATGCGTTTATAAAGGATTCTGCGGTCTGGATTTCCACAGGCCCAGGGGCTTTGAAGGATTCCACCTCGGTTTTGAGGAGTGTGAAATTTGCTTTAGAGAAGTTTTTCACTGTGGTTTTCTGGGCATGGGGTGGGGTCGGGATGTGAATATCCAGTGAGATTAGTTTATGGTCTGATCTTACCAGTGAGGGATACACTTCTGGTCTGGAGCATAGAGTCCCCATGTTGGTGATGATCAGGTCCAGTATGTTTTCCCCTCTTGTGGGAGTGGTAACAAGTTGTTCCATAGCATTTGAGTTTATAAATTCTAGGAACCTTTGGGCTAGGGTGTTGGAGCTAGAGTAATGCTCCCAGTCTATGTTGGGTAGTTGAAGTCACCCAATATAATGGTGTTTGGAGAGACCTTCATATTTTCCAGTATTCTCAGGAAGGCCGAGTGGGGTTCCTGGGTTTGGGAGGGTGGTCTGTAGCAGGCTATAAACTGGAAGGCAGTTTTACGCACTGTTAGTTGCACATGGATAGTCTCTGATGCTTCGCTGTGCCACCAACCTGGAGGTGTGGGTATCTTTGGAATATTGATACTCCCCTCCTTTTGTGGTTCGGTCCAAGTTTTGGGGCGAAAAGCATGGTATGAGGTATAACCTGGTAGTGCTGGGGTGCTCTCGGAGCCTTGAACCAGGTTTCTGTTACTGCACAGATATCGATGTTCTCCATGCTAAGGAGAGTTTGAGCGTGCATCTTGAGGTTTAGACTTCTGGCGTTGAGTAGCATTACTCTTAGTTTCTTATCCTTGTGATACCTATGGAGGTGGGTTTGTCTTTTGAGCCTTGCCTAAAAAGGCACTATGGGGTAGCAAGAGCCTTTGCCAATATCCAAAGCCCAGGGGTGACAGGTGCAAGCCGTCCCTAGCAAAGCATCGTGGCTTGTCGAGCATGTCATCCCAGGCTGACAGGCATTGGATCCCCTTTGAATGACACCAATACTTAAGCCAATTGTTGAAATTGATAATCTTGTCTTCATATTGTGGCATCATTCTTGGTGAGGGTAAGATGCTACTCAAGGTCAGGGTCATACCGGCCTGGGCTACATGCCCAGAGAGCTCCTCTATGTCTCTTTTCATGTAGTCCAGGGAGGTACGTCTCAGGTCATTCACACCAGCATGGACAATGACTGAGTCATATTTGTACTTGCCTTGGAGTGACCTGAGTGCTTGTGTTATGTGGCGTATATTAGCGACCGACAGGCAGCTCACCATGACCTTCTCCTTGTTCAGCCTGGTGAGCGGGTCGTCAGTGTGCCTGATGATAGAGTCACCTATTACAAGTGTATCAGGTGTGTTGTTTAGCCTTAAGGGCTGTGACTGTTCGGCACACTGGCTTTGTGAGCTATGTGTTGCATGTGTTTTGTTTTGGGGTAGCGGTTGCTTGGGTGTCTGCTTTGGAGGTCTCTGCTGCTTAGGCAGATTTTTATTTAGAGCCTCCAAGTATGTTTTTGTGTGTTTATGTGTTTGGTTTGCTGTCGTGGAAGGTCTATGTGAGACTGGAATTGTAGTGAGTGTGGTTTCCTTCTCCTCCTGACTGGTTACGCCAGTACTGAGTTGAGAGAGCTTAGCCTCCAGTTTGGCTATATGGTTGCATCTCTCACATGTGTTGGAATTTGTTGGGAGGAGGAGAGGGTTGTCTGTGTACATGAGGGAGTTGTAACATTGCCTCAAGATTCCCAGGTTCACCAGCTGGACCAGAGGGGAGATTGACAACTGACCTTTGGACATGCTAGAATAGTATTGGGAATTCCTTTATAATTGAAAAAAAGAGCCAATTGGGAACAAGTTACTCACGGGGAGTTTGTGAGGGTGTAGTGCTTTTAATTGTTTAGTGCTGACTTATATAATTGCCTTAGTGAGCAAGTGCTAGGCTTTAGCATAGGAATAGGGTGTTTATTATGAGAACTAGATCAGTTTCAAGGCTCAAACCCAAATAAGCGGGTGCTCGATGAAGCGCTATGTACAAAATCCATAAGCAGCGGGTTTTATACAGGGACTTGAAAGAGCTAGAAATTAGCCCAAAACAGCCAACAGACTACCAGATTCTGCGCTGGGAACACTCCTCCAGGGACAGATAGGCTGCTCCAAGCTCCACACTGCCACTGGTGAACAAAGAAGCCTCTCTCTATACAACAAATGAAATGGCAACACAGGAACTTTCCAAAAGCCCAGAATACAGCAAAGCCTGTATTTGGACTACTCTAGGTCAGGAAAGATGGGAAACCAGGATAACTTTTTTTTTTTTGCAACAAACAGCAGGAAATTGCAATAAATATGTAACATAGGCTAGCGACTTGAGTGTGTAGCCTCAACAAGTAAATGCAACAAACAGGGCAAACTTTAAAAGTGCAGGTGCAAAAACAACTTTAGATAGTTTAAAACAGTTCAAGAAGCAGAAATATTTGCAGTTTAGCTAGATCGGACAGTCGCCCAGGTAGTAGCAGGAAAAAACACTTTTATCAGGTTAGCAGTCGCTCTTTTAGCCTCTCTGCTGCTAGCACCACTCTGCAGGACCTTATGAGGCTTAAGCTCAGGTTTTATACATATATATATATCTTTAGCTTATCATGTGTTATTATATCACTTTAAGAACTTAATTAAGTGATTTTTGTGATTGGTTTTTGCAATAATTGATTTTAGTATATAATTACGAACAGATGGTCTCATTTATTGTTTGATCTGAAGAAGCTTGGATGCGAAAGCGCTTATCTTTGTACAATAAAAGACTTTTTACGCTTTGACATCAGTATCGAGGCTTGGTTTCTTCTGCTCCATATATTTTCTACATTGTATAATGTATAAAATTTTGAGTAAAATTATAATTTTTATAATAGTTAGTCTTTCTTCAGTAGTGAATAGTATTGTATTTCAATTTGAAAATAAATCTTGAATATTTTGCAAAAATTTGTTATAATTTAATTGTATTATTGATTTTATATCCTTGGCAAGAATAATTCCAAGATAAGTAATATGATTTGTATTAGGGATACGATGAGTATAGTCCTTAATTTTTTTATTATTATTAGGGTATATGGGTACAATTTTGTTTTTTATTGCTATTAAATGATAAACCAGACATCATTTGAAAAGTTTTGATCGATTCAAATAGTGACAGAAATGAGGAGTCATTTCCTCTTGTGGTAATACGAATATCATCTGCAAACAATTGAATCTTAGCTATTATGTCTTTATCTCCAAACCCTCTATAGTTTTATTATTCCTTATTTAATTTGCCCAAGGTTCCATAATCAGAGTAAATAATAGAGATGAGAGAGGGCATCCTTGTTTGGTACCTTTTATGATAGGGATTTTATTTGAAATATATGACCCTATTTTGATATATGCAAAAGTTTCTTCATATAAATGTTTTATAAGGTTAATAAAGTTATGAGAGAAATGTATGTACTCCAGAAGAATAAACAAATAAGTTCAATTAATTGAATCAAAAATGGCATTTATGTCAAGACTAATGTTAAGTTCCTCTTTTTCCTTTGAGAAAAGTCAATAATGGCTAGGGTTCATTTTATATTATCAAAAGTACTTCTATTAGACACAAACCCTGTCTGGTCTTCATCTATTAATTGGGGTAAGAACCTTTTTAATCTTTCTGAGAATATGTTCATAAACATCTTATAATCAATATTCAGTAAGGATATTGGTCTGTAAGGAAACGTTTCATATAAATTATTATTATATTATCTACATTGTGCAGTAAGTAGCCATTTTGGGCATAATTTTATATATTTCTGGAATAATTCCATCATTTCCGTGCTTTTTAAGCTATTAATTTTGGAATAAGACAATATTCTAG
>NW_025059560.1:0-5836 GCF_019279795.1 Protopterus annectens
TTTAATAAAAATTGTTTACTATCCCAAAAAATTTCTTTTGTCAAAAGTTTTTGACTAATGGTCTCAAAAAATGTTCAATAAAGATGGAAAGAAGTTCAGTCACCCAGTTTCTGCCTGAAACAATAGGTCTCATTGGGATCTGCATCCTTATGGATCTTGGGGAGACCATTTATTATGGGAATAAGAGGATATCTAACTCTCAAAAAACAGAGAGTTTCAAAGTCAATATCTTGACTAAAAAATATATCATCTAACATATTGTGAACACTAACAACTTTCCTTTCAACTTCATTCAAATCTATAATGCTATAAAATTTCTCATCCTGTAGCAATGTATGCATAGATTCTATATAATAATTAGTATCAAACAGAACCATCGGGCCGCCCTTATCAGCTGGCCTTATAGTAATAGAAATATCATTCTTTAAATTACTAAGAGCTTGCCTTTGTCTGAAATTCAGATTACAATTGCTGGATTTAAGATTTGCTGTAGTATCATGCTGATGTAGTTTATGTAAGTCGTCCTCCACCAATTTGTTAAAAATATCTAAAAAGGGGTTCAACATGGGAATATAAGTACTGGGTGTTTTAAAAACCGTTTTATTTAAAATATCTTAACCACTAAAATCAACTTTCAGTTGAACATTCCGAGTAAATAATTTTGTATCAATGATAAAAAAACAGAGATCTCTCAGGGTAAGGTACCTGCTATGTCCCCAAACGAAAACATGTCAATATCAAGGTGCAGGTACTCCACGACTATCGAAGCCAACCATCAACCAAAAAAGCAAAAATCAATAAAAATTTTTATACTTGAACAGCAAAAGAACTTTATTCCATGGGTTGTTAGCGCTTTCACGTCTACTCTGGACGCTTCTTCAGACTTTAATAAAACACTTCATCACTTCTGTATTTAAACACTTATCAATTAAACAGTTAACCAATGAAAGCCTTTGTACGAATACATAACTATAAAAAGTCAGAAACTTCTAAATAGATAAAAAGTCAGAAACTTATATTGTGAAAATTAAAAATTTAAAATTCAACATTGACACTAAAATGGATGTAGTAATATATTATAACTGTTATTAACATTTCAGATGGCAAATAGCATATAAAAAAAATACAAGAGCATATAAAAACAGCAAGTAATAAAAACATTTCAAGTGTATGAAACTACTGAAAAACTTCTTCTTCTTCTTCTTCTTTCGGCTTTCGGTTAGATCACAGCGGATGCCTTGTCATTGAATGGCAGTGGAGTTTACGTGTCAAGTTGCCAGCCCGGAACCTTCCACAGAAGGCACACTCACGCACACTGGGCCAATTTAGAGTGTCCAATCACCTGCATGTCTTTGGGATGTGGGAGGAAACGAGCACCAGAAACCAGACCACAGGGAGGACATGCAACTCCGAAGGCACAGCCGAGATCGAACGGAGAACCTCTTGCTGTGAGCGGCAATGACCACTGCACCAGTGGCAAACTACTGAAAACTTCTAAAATACATATTCCTGCTAACACCAAGAAACATGAAAAGTCAAAGGTATAGCAATACATAACTGCTAATGCTTAAAATGACTGACTAGAAAGGGTTTCAAAGTAACCCTCTCATTGAGGCCATGTCCTTCATCTGCTTTCATTCTGATGATCCATTTACATTCTTCCCTTTCAGTGAAGTTACTTACATTGCCTAATCTCAATGTGGTGTGTATCAATTCAATAACTAAGAACTCAAAGCTGTGTGGTGCCTTGATAGAACATGTCTAGCCAGTGTGTTCCTGTCATTCTCCTGTTGATGCATATAAATGCTCTCTAACCCTTTCCTCAACGTTCTATTATCTGACATAGAAAGCCTGGCATTTGGTGCAGATGGCTAAATAAACTATGTTCCTTGTCCTACAGTCTGCATAATGATCGAATTTATAAAGCACACCTGTGTCCGGGTGCCTAAAGTTATTCCTGCCCAGTGTGTATTTGCACTGATTGCAAATGCGACATGGAAAGGTACCAATTCTAACAGTAAGTGGTTGATCTTGAAGTCGCCTTTCATAACATAAAATGTTCCTTAAAGATCTAGTATTCTTGTAGGAAAAACTGGGGTGAGGACCTACAAGTGCTCTAAGCCTATCATCCAACTGTAGGATACCCCAGTTCTTTCTAATGACATTAGTAATACTCTTGTTCTTGTTGGTATATGAAAGTACCATCCTCTTTTTACTTCTAATAAATGGCCTGCTTTGTTCCACCTGTTCACTAGTTGCTATCCTAATGTAGGGTCTTGCTTCTTCATTGCATTCTGTTTGTTGCAGGACTATCAAATCATTGTCATGGTAACCCCTTGATTTAAAGTTAGCATCTAAGCCTTATCAATACATTCCTATATGCTGAATCATCGCTTGTTAGGCGTGAACAGCATGCTGCTTGATTCTTAACAATGTACTTGTGTATGTGGGGAGGGTGCATACTATCACGATGTAACTATGTGTTCTTTCTACAGGGTTTCCTGTAAGTGTTAGTAGTGAAACACCCATTATGCTTATTGATGTTAACATCTAAGAAGTCAATCTGGTGACATGATCTCTCCCCAGTCAGCCTAAGAAAAGATGTGGTGGTGTTGATGTAACTTAAAAACTCATCTAAGATAGTAACATCACCACTCCAAACAAAAAACACATCGTCCACAAAACGTTTATAATACTTGAGGTGCTGTGAATAAAACTAATTTCCAAAGATATACATTGATTCCCAGTAGGCTAGTATAAGGTTTGCATAAGAATTGGCACATGACTTGCCCATCGCTTCCCCTAAAGTCTGCAGATAATAACCATCACCATATAAAAATACATTATTTTCTAACACTAATTCCATCAGCATGGTGGTCATAATCACTTTGTTATTAGTCATGCCCTTCTCTAGAAGAAAAAGCCTCAGGAAGTCTATCCCTATATCATTAGGTATGCAGGTGAATAAAGACTGAACATCTAAAGTCATCATAATGTCATTCTCCAAGTATGCTTTTTCAACAGCACTCTCATCTAGAGATTCCAATAGTTGTTTAGTATCTCTCAAAATGGAGAAGGTAGAATCAACTATAGGTCTAAGTTGCTTCTCAATATAAATTGAGATACATTCAGTTAGCCAGCCTCTCCCTGAGACTATAGGTCTGAAGGGTGGGTCAGACAATGTCTTATGCACCTTCGGAAGACCTCTGATGATAGGTACCAAAGGTTTTTCAACTAGAAAATAATTATAGAGATCATTGTTTATAATATTGGACATCAACATATCATACAATGAGGCATGGAGTTTACTAATAAACTTGTTTAGATCATACATGTGTATTTTTTTTTATATGTGGTTTCATCCAATAACATTTCTAACATTCTATTGTTATAATATACACTATCAAACAACACTATTGCACCACCTTTATCCGCTGGGTGGATAACTATAGTATCATTGTTTTGTAAACTTTTTAAAGCTGCTGTTTCTTGTCGGCTTAAATTGTAAAATTCTGACTTAAAACCTGTTTGTTCAAACAACATATAAAAATCATTGCAACAAACTTTCTCAAAACTTTCTAAAAGCGGATGCAATTCTGGTACAAAGCATGAAGGTTTCCTAAAATTATTAATTACTATATCCCTTGTCTCAGTGTTATCCCCTGAGGGTTTCCGTTTCTTCCCCTTGTACTGGTGACTCCATGTCTTGCGATCTGCTGGTAGAAATGATAAAGGGAACGTAAGATTTGTGTTGTCTCTCTCATTAGTCTCTGAATTCCCTTCTGCTGGGAGCAAAGTCTTCTTCCTCACTACCGGTCCCAAGCTCTTGGTGTCCAATTGACTAATGGTTGGTAGAATATTATCTGCTGTAGTATTCCTATTTTGTAAGTTTTCAGATGTTTCTCCATTCTCCACTAGTAATAAATCTGAACCATTCTCTGTTGTGCACCCCTCTGCATGAGTGCCTTCAAAGATGGCCACATTAATACTTCCTGATGTAGTAGTACGCATTTCGCTGTTACCTTCCTTCCTATTGTCAGGAATGCAAGAGTTTGTTACATCAATAGCTGACCGGATGGATTCCTTAGGTCAAGAGAAGACGTTCCCACGTGCAAAATTGGAACAATCTCTCTCCAGTTTCTTCTTTTTCTGTTGCAAGAGTCTGTTATCAGTTAGAGTTAAAGTAGTGGAAAGTTCAGAGAAGTAATTAGATAACTATACAGATGTTAAAGAAGAATTTAAACGCTCTTCCAGAATGGAGATCTTTTTCATGAAACCGTCAGGGGAACCACAGAAGAGAATGTGGAAGAAAACTCCAATGAACTGGTAATTAATTTATCTAGCCATGAGTTGACTGATGCTGAAATGAAAGTGTTAAACAGAGGTCTATCATTTGTGCCTTCACAAGGGGTAGACATTAGTGAGCTGATAGTACAATTGAAACTTTTTACTAGGGGTTTAGCACTTGATTTATTTTATGATAATGATAACACTGAGACAAGGGATATAGTAATTAATAATTTTAGGAAACCTTCATGCTTTGTACCAGAATTGCATCCGCTTTTAGAAAGTTTTGAGAAAGTTTGTTGCAATGATTTTTATATGTTTGAACAAACAGGTTTTAAGTCAGAATTTTACAATTTAAGCCAACAAGAAACAGCAGCTTTAAAAAGTTTACAAAACAATGATACTATAGTTATCCGCCCAGCAGATAAAGTTGGTGCAATAGTGTTGTTTGATAGTGTATATTATAACAACAGAATGTTAGAAATGTTATTGGATGAAACCACATATAAAAAAAAAAAAAATACACATGTATGATCTAAACAAGGTTATTAGTAAACTTCATGCCTCATTGTATGATATGTTGATGTCCAATATTATAAACAATGATCTCTATAATTATTTTTTAGTTGAAAAACCTTTGGTACCTATCATCAGAGGTCTTCCGAAGGTGCATAAGACATTGTCTGACCCACCCTTCAGAACTATAGTCTCGGGGAGAGGCTGGCTAACTGAATGTATCTCAATTTATATTGAGAAGCAACTTAGACCTATAGTTGATTCTACCTTCTCCATTTTGAGAGATACTAAACAACTATTGGAATCTCTAGATGAGAGTGCTGTTGAAAAAGCATACTTGGAGAATGACATTATGATGACTTTAGATGTTCAGTCTTTATTCACCTGCATACCTAATGATATAGGGATAGACTTCCTGAGGCTTTTTCTTGTAGAGAAGGGCATGACTAATAAAGTGATTATGATCACCATGCTGATGGAATTAGTGTTAGAAAATAATGTATTTTTATATGGTGATGGTTATTATCTGCAAACTTCAGGGGTAGCGATGGGCACGTCATGTGCCAATTCTTATGCAAACCTTATACTAGCCTACTGGGAATCTATGTATATCTTTGGAAATTAGTTTTATTCACAGCACCTCAAGTATTATAAACGTTTTGTGGACGATGTGTCTTTTGTTTGGAGTGGTGATGTTACTTTCTTAGATGAGTTTTTAAGTTACATCAACAACACCACATCTTTTCTTAGGCTGACTGGGGAGAGATCATGTCACCAGATTGACTTCTTAGATGTTAACATCAATAAGCATAATGGGTGATTCACTACTAACATTTACAGGAAACCCTGTAGAAAGAACACATATTTACAATCGTGATAGTATGCACCCTCCCCACATACACAAGTACATTGTTAAGAATCAAGCAAGCTGTTCACGCCTAACAAACGATGATTCAGCATATAGGAATGTATTGATAGGCTTAGATGCTGACTTTAAATCAAGGGTTACCAATTTGATAGTCCTGCAACAAAC
>NW_025059561.1:0-5325 GCF_019279795.1 Protopterus annectens
CTTTCATTTAGGTAAAATAAAAAAACACCTTCCAGGAAAATAAAACCCTAGAATGACCATACCTCAGGTAACTCACTAAGCTACATGGGATGTACCTATCCAGCTGTGTGTGCAGACAGGTTAAAACACAAAAGAGGAATGTGTTGAAATGGACAACCTGCCATGTACACAATTTAAGGTGTATGCTGATATATATATATATATATATATATATATATATATATATATATATATATATATATATATACCAGAAAGGCTCATCCAGGCTTTACCAGAAAGGCTCATCCAGACTCTGCTACACTTTACTGTGAATGAAAGGTTAGTTTGCTGTTATTTTTTGTATTTCTGTATTGCCTTTCTATATTTTGAATACTGTAGTTTGTTTTCTTTACCTTGTGTTTTGCTTGCATTCTGTTTTAACAGCATATTAAAACTTCAAAGAGACTACAGCTCTCTGTTCTGAGTCAGGCAGAATTTTCCCTCCTCCCACCCATTTAAGTTGTGTTGTTAAATGCACTGTCTTTCTAGTTGCCCTCTTATGTTAATCTGACCATATATCTCATTTCTCTCTACTTTCCTGGCTTATGTGAGTAATCACAAAACCATCACTTTTGAAATCACCTTCAATTATTTAAGTTGTGGCCATCCTACAGTATTTCCTGTTTCAAAATACCAGTAATACTACTTTCAGTCCATCTTGCTGTTTAAAAATAGTATCTCACTAAACCTTAACTTTTTAAACAGGTAAAACTCAAGTTACCTACTGTTATCTTCTCACAGTGCACACTGCAGGTGCCTATTCTTTTCAATCTTACCTTTAAGCATCCTGTTACTAGCACTTTCTCTAATACCTAAAGATCATCTCTACTTGACTCCAAGTGAGCTTTCTCTATCCTAATTAAACTTCCTTGCTCTACAGTACTTATTACCTTGATACGGCACTCTTATAGATACTTGCACCCAAAAGGCAAACCCATTTCTCGGTCACTCCACGTTGAATCTCTTTTTAAAGTTTTTGTCTAGTCCTTCTAACATAATGGGGATCAGTTGCTAGTGTCTCCTGTAGCTGGTGAGACCTGGGGAATATTGGGGCAATGTTACAATTGCCTCATGTACTGAACAACCCTCTCCTCCTCCCACAAACACACAAATACATGTGAGAGAGATGCAACTATCTGGCGGCCAAACTGGAGGCTGAGCTCTCTCAACATAGGACTAGCAAGACCAGTCAGGAGGAGAAGGTTACACACACACTATAGACCCAGTCTCACATAGTACCATCACAACCTCAAATCCCCACTGGCACAAAAGACATACTCGGTGACTCACAATTAAAAATCTACCAAAACAGCAGAGGCCACCGGCGAACACCCAAACAACCACCACACTCAGGCATACCTGCAACACATAGACCTCACAGTCAGGTGTCCGAACAGTCACAGCCACAGGCCAAACACAATGCCAGACACTGGTCATTGGTGACTCCATGATCGAACACACTGGCGTCCCGCTCACCAGACCGAGTGAAGGAGAAGGTCACAGTAAGCTGCCTGTCGGGCTAGAATCCGCCACATAGCATGAAGCACTCAGGGTCTCTCCAACCTTGGTGCAAAATGACTCGGTCGTATCCCAGATATCGCGACACTGGTGCCTCCAACGGACTACATGAAAGACGTTGAGGGCTCTCTGATTATCGCCGATAAGTGTAAACACGACACCCAAAACGGTATCCTACCTTCACCAAGAATGATGCCACAATACAGAGATAAGATGATCCCAGCTTTAACAATTGGCTTAAACTCTGGGTGTGTTCAGGGGTTCCCAATGTCTGTCTGCCTGGGATGACATGCTGGACAAGCCAGCGCCCGCCAAGACGGATTGCACCTGTCACCTGGGATTCGGATATTGGCAAAGGCTCTTGCCCCATAGTGCACTTTTGAGCAGGCTCAAATTCTAAACCTACTGCCTAGAACACAAAAAGGAAAAAACTAAGGGTAATGCTAACCAATGCCAGAGTCCTAAATCTCAAAATACCTTTTCGAGGCCCTTCTCGGTATGGAGGCTGTCGATAATACTGTGCAGTGACAGAAACCTGGTTCAAGGCTCTGAGGCTTGCCCAACACTATCGGGTTTACCTCTTATCATCGTTCGGCCCCAAAATCCCGGACAATACACAAGAAAGGAGGTATCCATATTCGTAAAGACTTTTACACCTCAAGACTGGGTGGCAACTGCGATGCATGGGAGACCATCAGGTGCAATTAACCATAGGCAAGACTGCTCTGCAGGTGCTTGGCAGCATGTTACAGGCCACACCCTCTGACAATCTCAAAGGAACCTCCACATGGCGCTTCACAGAAAACACTAGAGGGGATAAATGTATCGCAAACACCATCATACTAGGTGACTTCAATTACCCTAATATGAACTGGGAACACTTCTCAAGCCCAAACACCCACAGCCCAAAAGTTTCCTGGAATTCATATAGCTTTCGAATGCCCTGTGAACAACTAGTCACCATCCCACAAGAGGAGAAAACATACTTGATCTCATCTGTCAGAACATGGGAGCACAATGTTTCAACACGGAAAGTATACCCCTCACTAGTGAGATCAGATCACAAACTAATCTGGCTGAGGTCCTCATCCCACCCCACCTGAAATAAAAAAGACCACAGTAAGAACTTCTCGAAAGCCGACTTCACACTTCTAAAGACTAGTGTGGTCTCCTTTAAAGAGCCCCGAGGCAGCGGAAAAACAGTACTCTCAAGCCGCTGAATCACTTACAAATGCACCTTCTACCAGCACCTTTTACCCAGGAAGCTGCATGGATAAAGGCAGCTCCCAAAAACAAAATAAAAAGACTCTTTGTACCAAAGGCAGCGTCAGTCTGAACGGACCCAGCCATAAACAAACTCTACAACAAAAGGAGGAAGCTACTGCAAGATAGAGGCAAAATCACTTAAAGGTAAGACACCCTTGATCCCCACTATAAGTAAAAAACTAGGAAACTCTCATAAAATCATCCAAAGCAAATTTTGAGAGAAAACTAAGCTTTCAAGACTCAAAAGACAATCATAAGGCCTTCTTTAGCTATATTTAGAAACCTGGGAGAAGCTCCCGAATATGCTCAGAACTGGTTTCAAAGCTGATGTGAAGATGCTGATCCTACAGAACATTGCCAACTTATACTGGACTGACTTGAGGTTCGGTGCCAAACTTCTCCCCTCCCCAAAGGAGGAAATATCTATACCAAGCGTTGCGGCCCCCAAATATCTCAAGCGCCCATGGTGAGAACTGCTTTCTCTCAAAAGCAAAAACACAGCATCCATGGGACCTGATGGTGTCCCCGGCTGTCAATGCTCCACGAGCTTTCAACGAGGGTAAACCCACAGCTAGGACAGCTGTTTAATCATGAATCTTACCTCCTGGATCTGGCCCACCCCAGGGGAGTGGCGCACTGCAACTTGTGGTCCCCGCTACAAAAAGGCGGGTCCTCCACCGACCCTGGAAGTACCGGCCCATTAACTTGACAAAGCCTTGTCTGCAAAACCATGGAGGATCATAATGGACCTCGCCATCAAAGACATAGGGGAATTTGCAGACTTTGGATCCATCCCAGTTTGGCTTTTGTCAAGGCGGATCATGCCTTCTAAGCGGATGACTTTTGACCCCGACAGTCGCAAAAGCCATTGATGAGGGAAGGCGGTCCATACAGCCTACCTCGATCTGGCGAAGGCGCTTCGACCACAATACCCACTCGGGGTATCATTGAAAAACTCATCAGCTTAAATGTTAACCCGCCACATCACAGATGGAGTTTGCAAACAGACTGATGACCAGAACCCACAGGAGGTCAGAGTTGCTGGCGCCATGTCAGACTCAAAAGCCTGTCTGAAGTGGTGGTACCACAGGGCTCAGTCTGGGCCTCTTGTTTGGCATCTACTTTTCGGTACAAGCAAACACCAGGAGGGTTATGGCTGACAAAGTTTGCAGATGACTACCAAACTAGTATACATAGTAGAAAAACACATCTGACACAGGCCAGCATCGCTTCAGAAGATTCTCTGAGAAGCGGATAACTTTGGTGCCAGAGCCATGGCCTAAGTTAAATGCCAAAAAATGCATGAGTCATACCCCAGGGGAAAAACAAGGTTACCCCTAACTACCAAATAAGGTGGCAATCCCACTGAGTACAGAAAAGAAGTTATCAAGGACCTGGGGACCCAGGTTGATAGTAGTCCTGTCATTCGACACCCGCTGTAGCTAAGTAGTTAGGAGAAGACCTTCTACATTGCCCACCTTGTCACAGAAGGGATTCCTCATCTGAATCCAAGGAGGTCATAGTCTCCCTATGCTCATCACTCATCAGACCAATGATTGGGTACAAATGCCCATTAAGATGTGTCTGACGATATTCTGCAGCAACTGGAGAACCCACAAAGTTCCTCACCAAAAGGATAAAGGGTCTCAAACATCTGTCCTATGCTGCCCGACTGAAAGAACTCCAGCTCTATTCAGCGATGCATGCAGCTTGCTCAGGGGCTGACCTTTGCCTAACATACAAGGCCGTGGCTCAGCCTTAGATTTGATGAAATATGCTTCCTGCCTCAAAAAAAATCTAGATCCGTCAGAGTCACAGGCGGGAAGACTTAAACCTCGACATTTCTGACTATTAATAGGGCGATGCTGGAGGGACAAATTCATCACCAAGGAACTCCTATGCTGTGGAATAAAATCCCGGTATATGTGAGCCCAGAGCACCTACGGCTGGCCTTGTTCAAGAAATCTTGACCAATGGATGGGAGATATGAGATATACCCAAGGGATTACCTCAGTGTCACTGCTCCAGCTTACAGAGGCACAGCAAAATAATGGGTATAGTTCCCCATACTAAAAGGAATTGGCGTAAGCCACAAAACTATAAACTAGGCTTAAATGCCCTCAAGACCCCGGCAGATAGCCCTAGTATGAACCTATGTGAACCTATGAACCTATATATATATATATATATATATATATATATATATATATATATATATATATGAGAGAGAGAGAGAGTTACATAGAGACATGTCGATATATACAGGTCTGCATATATATGTAGATATATAGATAGGTTAAAAACATCTACACATCTATGAAGGTACAGATAACGTATCCAAAAAATATATATCTATATACATACAAAACACACACACACACACATGCACACACACACACACACACACACACACACACACACACATACACACACACACACACACACACACACACACACACAAATATATATATATATATATATATATATATATATATATATATA
>NW_025059562.1:0-5736 GCF_019279795.1 Protopterus annectens
AGTGGGTTTTTTTATTATGCGCCACACCACATATGTTATGCTGGGATTACTGTAAATGATCTGCTTGAGAGTTACGTGCCTGTTTGTATGCATTTCAAAGTATAAACAGCTATATGACATGGCATATACAACTGTAACAGTACACAAATAAAACATTCCAATATATGCAAACTTGTGTGTGGCGTCATATCCTTTGACTTGTCAGGGTATATGTTTGGGCAACTGTCTTTTGTATGGGTGACTCATACCTGTCCATTTGATAAAGGTGTAGCTAGCAAAATAATATTTTACTGTTCAGTAGGTAATACCCTCTAAATATGTAACTTCCTATACATATTGCTGTGTGTATGTGTAGTTACATATATATATATATATAAATATATATATATGTATGTGTGTGTGTGTGTGTGTGTGTTTATATATATATATATATATATATATTCATGGAGTTCATAGGTTTGGGTTCTTACCGACTATCCTGCCCTAGGGCATTTATAAGCCTAGCCAGTATATTTGGCTTTACCGCCACCATTTAATTAATTTTGCTATGCCTTTTCGGGTTTGGTATACTGTGCTCTGTCTAACAGTGACACCAAGTGATACCAGAGGCCAAACCTATGATCTCCCATCCTCATCAGATTCTCTTGAGAGTCAATGAGGACTCTGCCTAGCCTGGACTGGGATTTTATTCCATAGTGAGGGAGCCTCTCTGGGTTATGAATCTGTCCCTCAAAGCATGTCCCTATTTATTTCAGTGCTGAGGTTCAGTCTCGGCGTGTAGCTCGATGGGATTAGTTTTGGTGCAGCATGTCCCTTAATTCCGGGTTGGACATGGCCTTGCTCCACGTCAGGCTGGGTCACCTCAGGCAGTCGGTATGCCACTAGGTAGAGCTGGAGTTTTCTTTAACTTGAACATATGGCATCTGTTTGAGCCACTTTGATCCTCTTGGTGAAAAGTACTTTTGGGGTCTTTCAGTTACTGCAGGTGTTTGGTGGAGTACATCCCAAAGGGGCATTGTACTCGATTATGGGCCTGATGAGGGATGAGTAAAGAGGCACAATGACCTCTCTAATCTAGATGTGAATACCCTTCGCGATTAGGTGGGCTATATAAAATATTTTTTCTAACCATTTGGCCGTGGTTGTCAAATGAGAAATTGTTATCAACTTGGGTCTGGGTCCCCAATGACTTCTTCTGTGCCAATGGATTACCACCTATGTGGTAATTTGTGAGCTTTTGTTTTTGCCAAGGGGACTATGCTACTTTTGGCATTTTGGCTTGAAACTGGCTCTGGCGCAGTTGTCTGTTTCTGCGAGGCAATTTTGGGAGGATGCTTGTGGCCGTGGAGAGTGATTATAGCACCCAGTTTGCAGTCATCTGCGAACGGTCAGCCACAGTCCTTCCGTGTTGGCCTGTACCTCTGAAATATATACCAAACAAAGAGGTCCCAGGACTGAGCCTTGTGGGGCGCCACTTGTAACTGGTTTGGAGTCAACATGGCTCCAGCAGTTCTAACCATGTGGGTTCTGTCCTTGAGCCAGTTTGCAACCCATCTAGTGACATGGGAGGTTTATATTTAAGCTGGTGGCTTATCTATAATGCCAGTGGGAGTATTATCGAAGAAGGCTTTTACTTGCAGCGAGGTCAGGTAAATGTGGACCCACCTTCCGCCAAATAAGCCTTGGTGACTGTTTAAAAATCAACCAGGTTTTAGAGGCAGGATCTGCCATAACAAAACAAACCAGTGAGATCCAGTGTAGGTCCCAATAACTATTTAGCATGAGGTCCATAATGATCCTTTCCTTAGCTTGCAGACCAAGCTAGTCAGGCTTGGGCGATGGTTTCCAGGAGTCCGTTGAGGCACCACCTTTGTGGAAGAGGGACCCTGTTGCTATGCGCCACTCTTTGGGTACATATCCTGTAGTAAGGCTGAGATTGAACAGGCGTTTATGTTTGGGTTTAGCTCTTCTTGGAGTTCATGTGGGGCCTTGCCAGCCTGGGACACCCGTCTGGTCCCATTGATGCTGTGTTTTGCTTTGGAAGAGGCGGCTCCACCACAGCATCTATGAGATATCGGAGGCAGCACTCTGCTGAATCTGCACGGTAGGAGGAAGTTTCACGCTGCAGTGTGGCAAGTTCTTGCTTGTGTCTGTGGGATCAGTGTATTTTTTGTCATTTTGGACTAATTCCACAGGCATATCTACAGATTCCACCCAGGTTCCTAACATAACTAAAGAAGCCTTGTGATTATGCTTTGTGCTCCTATTACAGGCCCTCAGAAGCTGTGCACAGCAGTTTTGCAGGTGCCATGGTTTTGCTAATACAGTCAGAGATACCTTCCCTTTTGGGATTTATATCATGTAGTAGCTTCCTCATATTGTATAGTTTGTTTATGGCTGGGGTGCAGACAGGTCGTCTGCCTTTGGAGGATTGGGTCTTGGACAGTTTTGTTGGGTTTAGTCCATGTGCCATTCTGAAAGGTGTTCATAGAAATGCATTTATAAAGGATTCTGGCGGTCTGGGCCGTATTTCTTCCACAGGCCCGGGGGCTGGAAGGATTCCACCGGTTTTGAGGAGTGTGGGAATTTGCTTTAGAGAAGTTTTTCACTGTGGTTTTCTGGGCAGGGGGGTGGGATTGGGATGTGAATATACAGTGTGATCAGTTTATGGTCTCATCTTACCAGTGAGGGATACACTTCTGGTCTGGAGCATAGAGTCCCCATGTTGGTGATGATCAGGTCCTTTAGGTATGTTTTCCTCTTGTGGGATGCAGTAACAAGTTGACTCACTTGCATTTGAGTTTGCTGAATTCTAGGAACCTTTGGGCAAGGGGTGTTGGAGCTTAGGAGTAATGCTCCCAAATCTATGTTTGATGTGAAGTCACCCAATATAATGAGTGTTCGGAGAGACCTTCATATTTTCCAGTGTTCTCAGGAAGGCCGCCGAAAGTGGGGTTCCTGGGGTTTGGGAGGGTGGTCTGTAGCAGGCTATAAACTGGAAGGCAGCGAATTTTGCTCCACTGTTAGTTGCAACATGGTGGATAGCTAGTCTCTGATGCTTGTCTTTGCCACCAACCTACAGGTGTGGTGGTATCTTTGATGAATATCGAGTCTCCCCCTCCTTTTTGTGGATTTCGGGTCCAAGTTTTAAATGGGGCCCGAAAAAGCATGGTATGAGGTATAACCTGGTAGTGCTGGGGTGCTCTTGGGAGTCCTGAACCAGGTTTCTGCTACTGCACAGATATCGATGTTCTCCATGCTAAGGAGGAGTTTTGAGTGCATTGCATCTTGAGGTTTAGACTTAGCGTTGAGTAGCATTACTCTTAGTTTCTTATCCCTTGTGATACCTGTTATGGAGGTGGGTTTGTCTTTTGAGCCTTTGCCTAAAAAGGCACTATAGGGGTAGCAAGAGGCCTTTGCTAATATCTGAAAGCCCAGGGGGTGACAGGTGCAAGCCGCCCCAGCAAGCATCGCGTAGCTTGTCGTGCATATCATCCCACGCTGACAGGCATTGGATCCCCTTTGAATGACACCAATACTTAAGTCAATTGTTGAAATTGATCATCTTGTGTTCATATTGTGGCATCATTCTTGGTGAGGGTAAGATGCTACTCAAGGTCAGGGTCATACCAGGCTGGGCTACATGCTCAGAGAGCTCCTCTATGTCTCTTTTCATGTAGTCCAGGGAGGTACGTCTCAGGTCATTCACACCAGCATGGACAATGACTGAGTCATATTTGTACTTGCCTTGGAGTGACCTGAGTGCTTGTGTTATGTGGCGGATCCTAGCGCCAGACAGGCTGCTCACTGTGACCTTCTCCTTGTTCAGCCTGTTGAGCGGGACGTCAGTGTGCCTGACAATAGAGTCACTTATTACAAGTGTATCAGGTGTGTTGTTTAGCCTTAAGGGCTGTGACTGTTCGGCACACTGGCTTTGTGAGATATGTGTTGCATGTGTTTTGTTTTGGGGTAGAGGTTGCTTGGGTGTCTGCTTTGGAGGTCTCTGCTGCTTAGGCAGATCTTTATTTAGAGCCTCCGAGTATGTTTTTGTGTGATTATGTGTTTGGTTTGCTGTCGTGGTAGGTCTATGTGAGACTGGAATTGTAGTGAGTGTGGTTTCCTTCTCCTCCTGACTGGTTATGCCAGTACTGAGTTGAGAGAGCTTAGCCTCCAGTTTGGCTATATGGTTGCATCTCTCACATGTGTTGGAATTTGTTGGGAGGAGGAGAGGGTTGTCTGTGTACATGAGGCAGTTGTAACATTGCTTCAAGATTCCCATATTCACCAGCTGGACCGGAGAGGAGATTGACAACTGACCTTTGGACATGCTAGCATAATATTGGGAATTCCTTTATAATTGAAAACAAGGGCCAATGGGGAGCGAGGGTGTAGTGCTTTTAATTTTTAGTGCTGACTTATAATTGCTTTAGTGAGCAAGTGCCAGGTAACAAGTGCAATGTGTTACAGGTAACTTAAATGCAAAAACGACAAACAGTAACTTTCTTTCAAGCAAAGCAAGGAAATAAGTACAGTAAGCAATGCAGATATCACTAGGGATCCACAGAAGCGCTGAGAAGCCGTGTTTTAGGTGGAATTAGCATTCCAGGGAAATAACAAGCATACAAACAAAGCTAGATTCAGCAGGCCTGGATCTAGTCTATGCTACAGCAAACAAGGTATACCAATTTCAGTAAGATACAGTTCAAATTTTCAGGCACTATAAACCTTTAACCAGAAATTCCCAGCTAAGAAGGGCAGAGTCCAGTCTCTCTTCCCACAAGAGTGCAGACCAAGAACCTTCTTAATGTAAAATAACTGGCCTGAAGCCCAAGTGCTTAAACCAGAGCTAATACACTTTAAGAATAACAGACACTGAGCTCTCAATCAGCAGTTCCCAACTTAGAAGGATGAAAGCTACCTGTCCTGCCACCACAGTGCATGCCACAAACCTTCCTAATGTAGAACAACTGGTCTGAAGCCCAAGTGCTTAATCCAAAAGACTTAGAATGATAGTTCACACTTTAATCAAGTTACTACCAAAAGCAGTAATAAATACAATTGAATACAGGAATGCGCAGATTGGTGCTCAAGTTACACAGAAAAACAAAGCTAGATCCAGCAGGCCTGGGAGATGATCTATACTTACAGCAAACAAGGCGCACCAACTTCCAGTAAACAGTTGGAATATCTGCATGCTATAAACCTTTAACCAAGAAATTCCCAGCTCGAAGGGCAGAAATTATTTTCCTCCCACAAGAGTGCAGACCCGAACCCCTCTTAATGTAAAAATAACTGGCCTGAAAGCCCAAGTGCTTAAACCAGAATAATACCTTTTAGAATAGCAGACACTGAGCCTCAATCAGCAGTTCCCAACCTAGAGGAAGTAAGCTTTTCATTCTGCCACTACCGAGAACACCAGACCACAAACCACTCAGTGCAAACAACTGGTCTGGTAAGTGTTTAAACTAAAAGGCTTAGAATGAGTTACACCAAGCAGTAATAAATACAATTGAGAACGTTTAAGATGACGCAAAAGCAAACTAAAGTAGGAAGAAACACAAGTACAGTAAAAGAAGAAGATTTTTTTTTGAAAAGTAGCAAAAGCAGTAGTAAATACAATTCTCAGCAGTGCAAGCTGCACACTTGAATATGTAGCAATATTAGTCCACAGACAGTTTGAAATGTAATTAAATTAAAAGGACTAAAAGCAAGTGCAGGTTTATTAGAAGAATAGTG
>NW_025059563.1:0-5242 GCF_019279795.1 Protopterus annectens
GGGGGTCTGGCTGAAAGTGACAAAAGGAAAAACTGGGCGAGTCCAAAGTGGGAAGGTCCTACCAGTTTTGTTGGCAATGCCTACTGCAGTTAGAGTGGGAGGCGTCCTGGGTTCATTTGACATTGTAAACCGGTAAAGAATTTTCAACTTGATAAAACTTTGAGACTGATACACAACCAGACCGAGATGGCCAAAGCAAAGCGAATAGAAGTTTAGATCAACCCCAGAGATGTTGCATAATCATTTTGTTGTGTGTACATTTATTAACTGTAATTGTGACAATTTTCTCTTGCTGTGGTTCATCCTACACACAACCACACAAGTGAAAGTGGGAAGGCGATGAAACATCTATAGACTGGCATCCAAATTTTAACACATACCTGGCCATGAAACGTGTGTATGCAGAGACTATGAACATTTAAAATTGCTGGGTTTGTACAGCATACTAACAGCATATGGAGGACTGATAATGTCCGCTGTCCCTTTGGGGATAAATGAGACTTGGGAGAATTTACTTTTCACAGGAACTTTGAGATCACAGGACAAAAGCTTTATTTTACCTGTCACACAAAAAGAGTTTTATGTTTCTACAAAATGACACTCCAGGTGGGTTGGAGCAATTGTAATATAACCATATCTTCCCGATGTTATATTAAGAATAGTAATCAATACTTTTGCAATACTAATTATGACTCGTATTTGAACTTATTGAAAACAACTATGAGTGACATTCAAAAAAAAAACCCTGTTTTGTTTAAACAATTGTCAGTTATAGATCAGAAAATGTTTCATGCAGGGCTGATGCGTATTAGTACTAAAGTAGAGAACTGTTATTTTATTTGTGGGAAAAAGGCATATAAATGGTTACCTGAGAATTGGTCTGGCAGTTGTTTTTTGGGTTATCTGGTTCCAGCAATAAGATATACTGCAGAATTACCTTTGGGTATGATACGAAACATAAGGGAAATAGCTCGAAAATCTGAAGGTCCAGTTAAGAAACCTGTGAATCCAGTTGGGAAGATCGAAGCTGGTTGGAAAAACCATAATTCAGTAAAAAACAAAAGTGAATTGACTCATATGGACTTGGGTGACAGTGTTATATCCTGGGCAGGAATACTACCAGCCTATGGAGCAGTCAAATCGATCTGGGAGCTGAGGGAAATTGTCGAAACTTCTCAAGTAATTAATAATGCAACTTTTTTCCCCCCTAGAATTGGTGACTGATGAACTGAATGCAATGAGAACTGTTGTGCTACAAAATCGGATGGCTCTGACTTCACCCTAGCGGGGGTGAACTGCACGCTTATCAAAGAAGAATGCTGTGCTTTCATCCCTGACAATTACAGATAAATAATCACCTAGAGGTAATTCAGCAAGTATCGGCCATGACTGAACCAGGCCCAAACCCACTGACTGACTTCTTCCAGAATCTGTTTGGGGGGTGGGGTTCCATTCTAATGAACATTCTAATTCCTATTTGTGTGGGTATACTCCTAATAGGAGCATGTGTTTGCTGTGGAATTCCCTGCATGAAAACATTAATCAAAGATTTTGTTGATGTATCTGTTACTGAAACTTTCTACCAAGATATTGAAATTGAAACACTGATTACAGATTACGCTTTTTCTGAAGTATAGATTAAATGACTCACCTAGCTGAAAATCCTGAGTGGGAAAGGCTAGCAGAAGAAATCACACTATGCATACTTCAAAATAGAAAAAAAAAGTATTAATAGGGGGAAAATGTTAGAAAAATATGTATTTAAATATATGTGAAATGCTAGTTTAAAAGCAAGGTAGTTTATAATGCATTTTATTCTATTAATCATATAACAGAAGGGATAAATTCATGTGTAAATGCAAGTAGCTTCTGAAACTACAGTGTGCTTTGACCCCTGATCCTGGCAGCTGCCAGCTCAGCAAGCTTAATGTTATGCTTTTCATAAGTGATGATCTGCTGGGTCAGGAAATTAAAATGTGTAAATCTTGCCCTTCCTGATAAGATAACGTGTCCTTGTAAATAATTAAATCTTCCTTTCCTGATGTAGTAACTTGTCCCTGCAAGATAAAAACACAGCTGGTGGGAAAGTGAAACAGTGAACAAAGAGGTGAATTTAAAGTCTGAATCTGCTATTGTATTCAACTGAATTAGACCTTTAAGTAACTTTACAGAAAGACATTATGACTGGCCAGCTGGATAGCAAGGCCGTATTGTATCTAAAGGAAAAGTTTTTTTTTTAAATGTACTGCATCAGCATTATTAGATGAATAGAATACTGTTAGTAAAAGTGATGTAGATGCCTTGTGACTAACCACGTCAGTAAGGTGGGCATAACTTGAATGTAAACACTATAAAATATTCTGTACTTCCTGCATCATGTCAGACAAAATTCTGTACTTGTATGGTTTTTTGCCTCCTGGTGTACACTAGTAAACTTTTGAATCTGAACCTCCTGTGTATTGAATTCTGATTTTTTATTTAACAGGTAATATGCCCTGGGAGTCACCTCTGTGTATCCGGTTGACAGGAGCAAGTGAAATCACATTACATGTGTGTCAAAGGCCAAGGTAGCATATGGCTAGGCTACTCTAGGCCCTAGGGCCAATAACGTATTATCTACCTATGACACAATGCACACACACATATACTCAGTGCAATACCTGCTATGTGAGGTGGAATGAGTGTGACAGTGAATGTGTGCAAGGTCTGTAAAGGTGTGATAGCTTAGTGTGAGGTTGTTTCTGTCATGGTAGTTTGTGTCCTAGGTGTGAGGCCAGAGAAAGATGTGTCAGTTATTGGGATGCAGACATAGTAGGATGGCATATGTTGTGACATAGTTCCTTGTGTAGACTGTGGTGTCCCATTGTAGGCTGAAGCAATACATGTATGCTCAGTAAGTGGTACTGCTGGTGAATCCAGCTCACATATGAACTGTTGTACTACCTGAAGCTGTAGGCCTAAACAGCACAGTATGGTGTATGTTCACATTCCCTGGTAACACTGTCTTGTGTGTTTCCTGTAGTCTGCACAGATTACATACCTCAGGCATAGGTATCTGTAAGTAGGGGCACACAGTACTGTAAGGTACACAGGTAATGCTCATCTGTTGCATACATTTGTGTGTTGTATGTATGTCTGATGTGTGTGTAATGATGCCTGTACCATGCCCAATCACGTGTGTTACAGGGTATGTGTGTGTACCTAGCAACATGTATACTCTGTTACAGCAGTATGCCAGCTATATTAACAACCATGCACATATGTTAGGTAAGGGTATGGCATAAAAGACTGGGGTGGTTTACTGGTAATACTGTAAATGTCCCTTACATTCATTGCATTGGATGACATATTTCTTCATGCATTAGCTTGATATATCCCCCCTGGTGAGGTTGTGCATTGTATCCCAAACAGTGTGCCAGTACTGGTGTATACTGGTTTGTTATATGGAGTGTGCAGGTACTGTCAGCCAGTTGTGGGCTGAGCACTGATATGTGGTATTGAAGTGTGTATCCTCTGACAGACAAACAGATGCTATATATGGCAGTTAAGTGATATCTGTACTTATAATGTTAAGTGTGCCACATGACTTGCTCACATATCGTTTAATTGTCTTCCAGGGTTATGGCTCATCAAAATCCATCATATACAGCTGCAGAGGAAAAGGAAATACACAACAGCCTGGTGCAGCACTATACACTGTTTTTCCAGGGCCAGCCAGCACCAGCATGAGCATACTGCACTGTGGCAAGATCTTGTTCATCGGTAAATGACATAGGCATGCATAACCGGACATATGAGCAGGTACCCATCACTGCAGTGATTTAATTAGACATGTCCGGGCGTGCTGATATCCATAGACAACAGCTGCCACAGTGGGGGGGTGGCCATACATCCCCCTCACCAGAGTGGAGGAGCTGCTCCTAAGCATGGTGGCTCCTGGCCTACAGCAGCAACAGCATCACACATGTGTCATCATGGAGGCCGGAGCCACCCAGCATGATGACATGGAGCATGCAGGTAATATGCCCTAGCTGTAGACTACTGTTACCTGTATTGTTAGAATATGCATATGTGAGATGTGTACTGTGTGTTCAGCAGTTGTGCTGCCTATTGTGTGCAATACTGATATTTGGAATAGTATCTGTACACCTGTGACTGTTGACTGTTGTTCTACTGTAGTTTAGCACACTCACAGTATCATTGCCACAGTTGTGGCGACTGACAAACTGTGTCATATTCTTGTAGGTCCCTTTGGTGTGACAGCAGGGCAGACGATACATGCTGGTGAGTGTGTTAACACTTTAATATTGGTAATGACATGTGCATGTCATAGGTGAGGTGTAGGCCATGTACACATAACACACCCACGCATAATGCATGCTGTCATGTTTGCTGTGAGACATTAAACATCTCAGTAAAGTCAGTAGCTGCCTCAATCACATGCAATGCACAGGCAGCAGACACATTGTGGCAACACTGTACTGCACATTGGATATGCATAGTTGCTACAGCTGTAACAACAGAACACGTTTATCATATGCAGTACACAAAACATGCTACATTTGGCATTACCACACACCCCCTGTAAGGTCACACTTCAGTATCCCACATGTCATGCACACACACACATGATGTACCTCAGGGTAGAGGCCTATCATGGGGCTGTGCAACACTCTTCAACACATAACACAGTCATGTTAGGCAATGCTCCCTATTGGGCACCTCACACACCCATGTACAAAGTGGTGTGTAATTGTGAATGTAGCCACACTGCAGTTCAGGTACAGCATGCTAGGGGTGGTCTTGCACACATTAGTAGCTGTGAGTGACCACAAGATGCATGATGATGATGGCACAGGTACTACACCCCATCCAGTTACAGTGACCACAGTATTTGTCATAGCAGTCATTGCTGTGCACCTCAATGTTGTGTGTGTGCAAACATATGCACCTATACACAATATGCATAGCATGTTGTGTGTGCTTATATGCCAGTATACACAATATGCACACAGTCACCATCCCAAAAAAGTGTCACATATATGTCCTGGAATGCTAGTGGGTGTATAGGTCACATGACACACATTGGGTATGTGTGGTGTTTAATGTTGCAGTCGTAGCATGCCATGCCATGGCTGGCACCCATATCTGCAATATGTCCCAACTCACCATAACCACTGTACACTGGCCATTCGAGCATTGGGATTCCTTCATGTCAACATGCACCACTCATCCTTGTTCA
>NW_025059564.1:0-6044 GCF_019279795.1 Protopterus annectens
AAAAGACCAGGGGTCTTCAACATTTGATCCATCTTTGGAGAGTTCCTCAAGTTGAACTTTTTGCCTCCTCTTTGAACAATCAACTGGCAAGACTCTGTTTCAGGACTCTATGCAAGAAGGCCAGGAAGAAAGATACCTTTTTTATTTTCTTTAGACAGGAATGTTCCTGTATGTTTTTACACCCTTTCACCTAATCAGGGAGGACCTTCTGAAGAATCAGAAGGAATCACCCAGGTTCATTGTGGTGACTTCTTCTAGCATAGGCAACTGTGGTTCTCTTTCTTTTGAAAATGGCCAGGGCAATTACCACAGGTTTCCTCACAGACTGGAGATACTCACACAAGAACAGGGGTGTTTGATACACTCTCAACATCAGTCATTTTCAATTGACTGTCTGGATGATAAGATCTTAATTTCCTTTAGGCACCTGTTTACTAAGATATTACAGCAGGTACTAATGAGCAAGAAACCCTGTTACTAGAAAATCATAGCAAATGGAAAAGGTTTTTTCTTTTTGGTTACCCGACAACGCAACCAGCACCCATTCAGGGCTGGATTTGTTTCTCTGGTTTACAATATTTTTGAGTTACTATCCTCTGGCCTTCATGTTCTTTATTGGGGTTCATTTTGTGTATTTCAGCATATCTCCCCATTGATGCCTCCTGGACAGGCAGTTTTGGTGTAAAAATGTTCTTTACAGGGGTTTCTGCATAAGAGACCAGGCAGAATTAGAAGTTATGCTTACTCACTGAACCATCTGAATGGGGTATTCATTTGTCTGCAACCTGTGGGTTATGGATCCGATATGGATCCGACATAGTTTTCCAGCTATGGATCCAAAGCTCCTGACTCTCCCCTCACCCATAATGCCTGCTACTACCTCATGACCTCAGATCAGGTTTGCTTAGCTTAGCAACACCCTAAAAGGTAACATAGAGATATACAGGAAACTGAAGAAGGCCAGGGGGATGGGAGGCGGGATGGATTACAGACAAATGAGCCACTGCCAGATGGAGCGTTGTGTTGGGTACATAACTACAAATCTGAAGTAAGATATTCATTTGTCTCTGCAACCAGGACGGTCTTGTACCTGAATCTTGGCCATCCTTGGAAGGATATTCCCGGGCAGGAAGACCAAGGATGCTCTACCCCTAGATGCAGGATCAACTTATAGTGGGAAATAAGCATTGTAGAGACATTACGTGGCTGCTGCATGAAATATCATCTAGAGGAATCCCTGGCCTTGAAATTGCTGGAGTGGAGTACTGACCCGGGGTTGAATGGGCGCAGAGGCACTTACCCTCCGATTTTTGAGCCTTCCTGAAACTTGATAAGCCAATAAAATGCACTGAAATCCAGCGGGACAGAAACTTTAGAGATTGAAGCACTAGGTAATTTTTAAAGGAAATAATACAGCTGGGTGGTTGCCTACTGGCCAGTTTGTCCTTAACCTCAGATAAAATCTAAGTTGCCTGTATGAACATCTGAGTAGATGAAGCTTATATTCTTTGTTTTCATATTTGGGAAAACGGTGTGGATTGATTGATGTTTGCTAGAGGCGATTTTAGGAAGGAGGCGGGTTGGTCCCTGAGGGGAGACGATTTGGATGAAATACTTTCAAGTAGGAGGTTTAGCCAGTAATGAAGTTCCAAGCTTCTTGGCTGATGTAATGGCTACCAAAGGCTGTCTTGTAGGACAGAATTTGGGATCCATGGCTGAGAAGGAGGGCAGTCAAGGCCTGTAGGGGACAGAGAAGGTCCCAAGGAGAACTGCTTTGTTGTTTTATAGAGGGGTCATGAGAAGAAAAGTACCTTTAAAATTTTACACAACTTGGCTGACACTTAAGGGGTCCTAGAGTCACTTGGCCAATGTGATGGTAGAAATTGCATAGTTTAACACTTTGACTGTGGAACTGCTGGCACCATCGTTAAAAGAGTGGTTAGAAAGTCAAGCACTAAAGGAAGAGGAACCATTGAAGGGATTCCAGGCCTTGCAGCTCCGCCCACAAAGAGAAAGCGTTCCCACTTGCTTGGTGACCTTTCTAGTGGATGAACATGAGCACCCACCAAAATTGCCAAGGTGAGAAATACCGAGTCCTTATCAAGAGTGGAACTGGAGCAGCCAAGCGGTCAGCTTCAGGTTGTCCAGGTTCGAGGAGGAATGCAGGATGGATGGGATATCAGATCCGAAAGGGATCTAGAATCCAAGGAGGATTCACCGAGTGAGACCTTAGGAAGGGGAACCAGATCTGTCGAGGCCAGAATGGAGCAATGAGAATCATTCTGCAACCCACCCGAGAGGCTTTCTGAAGAACTTGGAGCATCAGAGGCAAGGGTGGATAGGCATACAGAAGACCGGGTGGCCAAGCATGCACCAGGGGTCTTTTGGGGGTACCTGGAGGAGGTATCAAAAACTGTCGCCTTGGTGTTTGAGGGAAAAGCAAAAGATCGCATGAAGGGTTCCCCACCGCGAATATGCGCCGCTACTTGACAATTGAGAGACCACTCGTGGGGTCAGGGGGCGACTGAGCTTGTCCGCAGGATGTTGGACCGCCCCGGAATGTGCGTTGAAGAAAGCTTGGTGGAGATTGCCCATTCCCAAACTCTCAGGGCCCTCTCGACAAAGAGGGTAAGACCTTGTTCCCCTTGCTTGTTGATGTACCAGACAACAGACATGTTGTCCGATTGAATCGCAATTGTTCCCAAGGGAAGAAAGTCCTGAAGTGCTAAAAGCTAAGAGCACTGCTCTCATCTCTAGAACATTGATATGCAGTAAGGTCTCTGAATCGCCCACGGGCCCTTTGGGCTCCGCAAAAGGGCCCCCCCCCGAGGGGGGGGCGTCCGTGGTCACCGTGGCGAGAGGGGGGAAGAAAAAAGGGGGCCTTTTTGGAGATCCGGGGGGGAGCCACCACAAGAGGGACCGCTTGCAAGCCTTGCTGATCGCTATGGGATGATGCAGGGGGAGCAAAAGACCACTGTACTAAGAGGTCCACTGTAGAATGCAAATTTAGCCTGGCAAGAGGAAGAAGTGCTTGCCCATGCCATGGACCCTAGAGCCCTCAGGACCAACTCCGCTGGAACAGAACTTGAATGGAGAATGGCCCGCACCTGGAGCTGCAGATTTGAACTCTGTCCAGTGAGGAAGGCTCAAACTCCTTGTGTCTACCTGGCCCCTATAAAATCTAAGAGCTTTTGGGGCCAGGTTGGATTTTTTGTATTTATTTGATGCCCAGAAAGGGAGCAAGATGGAGAAAGGAGTCTCCCCAAAAGAAGTAGATGCCTTGTTGGGCGGTAAAGTCGTCCAGGTAGGGAAAAACCTGCACCCCTGAAGCCTCAGGTGGGCCGCTACCACTGCTAATACTTTGGTGAACACCCTGGGGCTGTGGTGAGACCAAAGGAAGGACCCGAACTGGTAGTGACTGGCTCCCAGCCGAAGCGGAGAAACCTCCTGGAGCGCCTGTCCATCAGGATGTGGTAGTACGGCCCTTGAGGTCTATCGAGCACATCCAGTGATTTTCTCCCAGAAGGGGAGAATAGATTGCAGAGTGACCATTCGAATTTTTCTTTGGGGACTGCCAGATTCAAGAGAGAGGTCTAGGATTGGTCTTAGTTCCCCGCCTTTTTGGCACTAAAAAGAACCTGGAGTAGAACCCTGATCCGATCTGGTCTGGGGAACGGGCTGGATGGCTCTCTTTCTTTAGCAGATGGCCAATTTCTGCCAAAGCGGCCTCCTGACCGGGTGGAACGCCTGGGAGGGACTTCAACTTTGGAAGGTGAAGGAAAGGAATGCGATATCCTCTGGATATGATTTGGAGAACCCAGCGGTCTGATGTTATGGACTCCCATGCCGCTAGGTGCCTGAACGCCCCCGACTGCCTCCAGAGTAGAGCAGCCGGGCAACCCTCAGGGTTGCTGCGCTGCTCAGAGAAAGGTTCTCTGGACCAAGTTTCTGGGAGCCCCTCTGCCTCTAGGGCGGCGCCCTCCCTGTCCTCCTCTGCCACGGAAGGACTGGTTGTCCGGAGCAAGCTGGGACTGCTGCGACTTCCGAAAGCACATCATCTTCTGCACCTTTTGGTTCCTAGAATAGGGCCTCTGGGATGCAGAGAAGGATTCTGACGGCAGACAGCGTCCTTCCTTTTCGCTCTGGGTCAACGTCGCGAACGGTCTTGCCAAACAGAGCAGAACCATCAAAGGGCGTCGAAACGACGCTTTGAAGGGCTCAGAAAAGAGGACGGAGCCAGGCCTGACGCCTAGTGACCAGTCCTGTCCCGCAGCTCTAGCGGCGCCTTCCGTGAGCATGGGAGAGTACAGAAGTATTTGTAACTGACCTAAGAGTGGCCACGGGTGGAGTGCAGAACTCTGTCCTCCTCCGACATGGACTCTGGGGATGCAGCGTATTCTTTAATAAGATCTCGCTGCATCCTAATGACATGCCAGTTCAGCGCCTTACCGAGAAGGTCGCTGAACTAAACATCCGCTTCCCTGCGGGTCCATCATCCGAGACTCCTTGCTCGGTGGGTGGACTGAGGGACTCTCCTGAGCCAGTTCCCTCTTTGTGGCCGCCAACATGGCATCTACCGGAGGCCCCTTACTCCAATGGGCACGGATGGCGGACTAAGGATCCTATCCGGTCTTTTGGGAATTGGCTCCACGGTGTCCGGTTCTTCCACGCCCCTGGTGGTAATAAGGTCCACCAGGGGTCGGCAGGGGGACACCCAAGAGGTAGACGGGCCCGCTTCAAATGCCTCCAAGAACACGGACTCGTCCGAGGAAGACTTGGGGCAGACCACCCCCTTATACGGAGCATTTCCATGATGTCTCCAAAGGAGACATCCTCGGGGTGACCGTGGGGAGCCTTCCCTTCCTCCAAGTCCGTGTCTTCTGTGAGAGACTCGGGGAGTCAATGTGCCTCCTTGCGATGCTTGCGGGACCCTCTGGGGGCTGTCAGAGGAGTCCTGCAGCAGAAATTTTGCTCCATAGGAGCAACTTGGGGCACAGAAACGGGCTGTCCCAGGGCCGGATGGTGGAAGCCTGGCCCAGTGCAGAGGGAGCGGACGGAGCCGAACAAGTGCCGGGGCCCGGGAGACCCTCAACAGAGCCCTCTCCACTACATCAAAAGCGGGGAGCCGACCTCACCAAAGGATCCGACAATCGCCCCTCGGATCCGCAAAGTGGATCGGACCCGGCCCCGCGCGGATCCGGCGACAGTCGCCCGACACAGATGGCCCCAAGGAGCACTGATCCCCGGATCCGGCTCGGATCCAGGCTCCGAGGTCGGATCCACGCACTCGAGGGCAGGGTCGGATCCGGACAAGTACTATCGGCGACCCACCCCGCCCGGCTGCTCGGCCCCAGCTGCTCAACCCGGATAGCGGGTCGGAGAAGGAGCAATAGGCTTAAAGGTTAGCTCCCAGGGGAGGCAAGAGCACTCCCATCTGCATCTGGGCCTGGATGAACCTTCTCATCATCCGTCCAGATCAGCATCAGAAAGGCTATGGTAGATCTCGACGAGGCTACCGAGGTAGGCCTGGAGTGCCTCCTCGATAGCCTCGACGGAGATCGGGTCTCCTCCTCCTCAGGACCCGTGAAAAACACACAGGGGACCGGAGCCGAGAAGGAGGAGACCGAACAACGGAGCCGGGGAGAAGCTGGGTGGCGGGGGCCCAAAAAGAGGTCTCGCCCGCCGCTTGGTGCTTCTCCCTCCGTCCTTTTCTAGCATCCTCTCTCTCCAGAAACGGGAGGTTGAGTCCCAGGAGCAGGAGGGGTGCCACAGGGGAACAACCGTGCCCGTTCCCGAAGGAGCGGGGGCCCGGGGCCGAGTCTGGCGGTAAAAGACCCGCCAAGAAAAAAGGGGCCCCCCTTTGGAAAACCTTTCCCGCTCCTCAAAAATTGGCCCTCCTGGGGTTTGAAAAAACCCTGCACCAAAAAAAAAAAGGAAAAAAAAAATTTTTTTCCAGATTGTGAGGTTTTTCCCCAACCCCAAGACATTAAACAAAAAAGAGGGTTGTGGCCATCCAGCCCCCGGGGAAAAAAAAGCCCCTTTTT
>NW_025059565.1:0-5754 GCF_019279795.1 Protopterus annectens
CCCCCGGCCTCGATCTGGGGGGCCCCTTTTTTGTAAGCCTAAACCCCAGCTTATAACAGAAAACAGTATAACTGTGAAAACATAGAATCCACCTCTAACAACAGGAAGAAGAAGGGTGACCTAATCCTGACAGGAAATATGCATAATAGCATATAGCTAAGAAAGAGGTGGTAGAAAGAGAGGTCACGATCACAACTCCTCTAGGTCTGTCCAGGCCAGGGGAAGGAGGGGGAAGAAGAAGGCGAAGAAGACAACTAACATGGAACGTTATGGTAAGAACATAACTTCTATATGTTAAGTTGTCTATCTCGCCTTCATTCTTGCTGGATGGGACCGTCCCTAGCACCTTGTCCCGGTGGCCTAACGGAACAGACTCCTGAGAACAGTGGAACCAAAATTAGCTCTATGCCTAGAAGCTAAATCCAACTTATAATGGGAAATAAAAGTGTGAGGAGTAGCCCAAGTAGCCGCTGCACAAATGGTGTCAATAGGCAGTCTGTCTTGGAAGGCTAGAGAAGTAGCGAAAGCTCTGGTGGAATGGGCTTTAGGTTTATTAGGCAGTTTTTGGTGTCTAACCTCATAAACAAGGGTAATCAGAGATGTTAGCCATCTGGATAATGATACCTTTGAAACTGGAAGTCCCTTTCTGCTTTCCGCATGGGAGACAAACAGCTGATCAGATTTTCTGAATTGTTTTGTCCTGTCCAAGTAGTACCTTAACTGACGATGAACATCCAGACAGTGTAATTTTGTTCAGACCTATTTGAATACTCGGAAAAAGACAGGAAGGTCAATGCATTGGTTTAGATTTGATGTTGAAACCACCTTAGGCAAAAAGGACGGGTTAGTTCGTAAGGAAACTCTGTCCTTATGGAACACAAGGTAAGGAGAACGACAACTGAGTGCTTGAAGTTCTGAAATTCTTCTAGCTGATGTGATAGCCACCAGAAAAAGAGTTTTCCATGATAATAACTTTAAGGAACATGAAGCTGCAGGTTCGAAAGGGGAAAGAATCAAAGAAGCAAGAACTAAATTTAGGTCCCAAGGAGAAGGAGGATTTCTTACAGGAGGTCTGAGAAGAAAAACTCCTTTCAAAAAGGCTTTGCAGAGTTTGTGGGACATTAGGCAGATTCAGAAATACCCACATGGAAATTAGAAATAGCTGCCAATTGAACCTTAAGAGTAGATGGAGATGAACCTGCATGGAAGAGTTCAGCTAGAAAATCAAGGACTAGTTGGATGGAAGCGTGAAAGGATCTATGTCCTTTCCTTGTGCCCAATAGAAAACGTTTCCACTTACTCAAATAAATCTTCTAGTGGAAGATTTATGGGAAGCTATCAATATATCTCTAACAGAGTGAGATAATTGAGGAAGCCTGGCTACGGTTGGAAGTGGAGGAACCAAGCAGTGAGGTTCAGAGAGGGGAGGGAGCGATGAAACTGACCCGACTGATGGATCAAAAGATCTGGAACTAGGTCCAGATTCCACGGTCGCTCAAAAGAAATTGATGTAGAAAGGGGAACCACACTTGTCGAGGCCAGTAAGGAGCAATGAGGATCAATGAGGCCTTCTGAGCGATAGCTTTCTGTATTACTTGAGAGATCAGTGGGAAAGGAGGAAATGCATACAGAAGTCCCGGGCCAAACTTGGACTAGCGTCCCTGCTGGGTTGGCCTGGTAAAGGGAATAGAGTGAAGTATCTCTGCACTTGCTGTTTTGGGGAGTAGCAAAAGATCGCAGCAAGGCTGACCCCACTTGAGAAATATCTCTCACTACAGAGTCTTTCAGAGACCACTCGTGAGGCATGAGAATAGCTCTGCTCAACTTGTCCGCAATGTGATTGGACTTCCCGGGATGTGCGCTATCAGAAAACGCTGAGAAGAAATCGCCCATTGCCACAGTCTGAGTGCTTCTGACACAGGGGTATGATCTGGTTCCGCCTTGTTTGTTGATGTACCACACTACAGACATATTGTCTGTCTGGATTGCAATCGTTCCCAAGGGAAGAGAGTCTTGAAGGGCTTGCAACGCTAAAAGCACTGCTCTCATCTCCAGAACATTTATGTGCAAGTGGCATTCGTTTGGTTGCCATGTGCCCTGGACTGTCCTGCCCTGGTAATGCCCCCACCCGATCAGGGAGGCATCCGTGTCAGAGTAGCAGCCGGAGGAGGTGGAACAAATGGTCTCCGCAACAGGAGCTGGGGGGAAGACATCCACCACATGAGATGCTTGTTGCACGCTTGCGTGATCATAATGGTGTGAGACATTGGAAGTTCCTGGTATGACCATTGAGAAAAAGCATCCACTGAAGGATCCGCATGTGGTATCTGGCCAATGGAGGAGGTATGGCGCTGCCATGATTCCCAACACCTTTAGAACTAACCTGGCTTTGGCTCTTTTTTGTTGAGAAGAAGAGACACCAATTTGTGAATGTCTGATATCCTTTGGTTCGTTAGTGTTGCAGACATGTTTACAGTATCTAAATTTGCCTATGTAGGTAATAGTGCGACAAGGCGACAAAACAGACTTTTCGAATTTATTGAGATACCCAGTTTTGACAGACGCGAAAAGTGTAATCTCTGGCCATCAGAAGGAGATGCTTGGTGGGAGCTGTGAGGAGCCAGTCGTCCAAATATGGAAACACCTGGAATCCTTGTCGCCTCAGGTGAGAAGCTACCACTGCCATGCATTTGGTAAACACCGGGGCAGTGGTGAGACCAAAGGGCAGGGCCCTGAATTGAAAATGACTGGTTCCCAGCCTGAAGCGGAGGAATCTTCTGGAGCGCCTGTTCATTTTATGTGATAGTACGCATCCTGAAGGTCTATAGAGCACATCCATTTTCCCTTTTCCCAAAGGGGAAGAATGGATTGCACCGTGATCCTCCGAAATCTTGTTTTCTTGCCCGATCTGTTCAAGATACTGAGATCCAAAATTGGTCTCCAGTCCCCTGTTTTCTTTGGAACTAAAAAGAACCTTGAGTAGATTCCGGACCCTTTGTTGGTCTGCTGGCACTGGCTGAATTGCTCTTTTTGCAACCAGTTTTGAAATTTCCAAAGCTGCTATATCCATTTGAGGGGGTGGAACATCTGGAAGGGTTTTTTTGATTGATTTGGAAACGAAGAAAGGGAATAGAATAACCTTCGAAATGATGGACTGTACCCATTTGTCTTGGTCAGGGATAGCCAGGCTTCTGGGTACAGTGACAATCTTCCCCGACTGCCTCGAAGATGGGCAGTCGGGCAACACCTCAGGGATGCTGAAAGGGCTTATCGGAAGGCTTCCGATTGCCCTGGTTCTGGACCCCTGCCTCTAGGGCGACGCCTACCATTGTTGTTCCCCTCTGCCTCTGGGGGAACCGACTCTGTGCCAGGCAAGTCCCTTGAGATTGTTTACGGAACCACATCTTTCCCCTTCTGGCCTTTGGGGTAAGGCCTAGAAGGAGTGGGAAAAAGGACTCGACGGCAGAAAGGGTCTTGCCATCCGTCTCGCACCTAGTCAGGGTTTCTTTCACTTGGGACCAAAAGGGATGATCCATCAAAAGGGAGTTTGTGAAAGACGCCCTTTAAAGGTTCCCATTGCATAGCCCCATCCAGGCGTGCCTCACGTAAGGCTACCCTGTTCCTGCGGTTTTGCTCGCCCATCGCGCATAAGAGGAGGCATGGAGGAGTTGGAAATAGAATTAAGGATAGCCAGCTGCGTGTTCATTTTTTTTTGGAAACCCCAGCTGTAGGGTCCTTAACATTTCACTCCCCTTTTATCAAGTCCCTTTGAAGACGAAAATGAAATGGCACAGGTAATTCAGCAACGCATGTAAATGTCGCTGAGGAGAACATCCGCCTTACCTATCCATGGACCTAGATTCCTTGTTAGGTGGATGGACAGGGACTGAAGGATCAGCCAGTTCCTTCTTTGTGGCAGCAGCTACCACCATCGCATCCACAGAACTCCTTTGATAAAAATTGCTTGTCTGCTGGAGCTGTGATGAATTTGCACGGTCTCCTGGGAGTGGGGTCCACTGCATCACGAGCCGCCCATGCCTTTTTAGCAACCACCTGCATGAGGGGTCGGGGGACACCCAGGAGGTGGAAGGACGAGAGCCAAACGCCTCAAGATACACAGATTCGTCCTCCGAAGGGTTGAGGGCCGGCCAATTTCCCCTCTGTTTAAGGATCTCCAGAATGTCTGCAAATGAGACATCTTCAGAAGGGGAACGGGGGGAACCCTCAGAATCATCCAGATCTGTGTCGGACGTGATAGACTCAGGTGAGTCAATGTGCTTCCTCTTGCACTTCCTCTTCCGAGGGGGCTCTTCTGCCAAATCAGGAGAGGCCTCGGAAGAGGATGAAATCCCCACAGGGGGCTCCTGAGGAGTTGGCTCTCTGCGGTCCGGGATGAGGGAGTGAGTCGACTTACCCTGAGGCAGCATAGAGGGAGGGGCTGACGGAGCCGACTGTGGAGTAGAGCCAGGCTCTAACACACTCCGCATGACCTCGAAAGCACCCCTGTCAGGCAGAGCCAGAGGTCCCCGCTCCGAGGAGCTAAAGACCCCCCTCGGCACCGACAGTGATGGCTCCGAGGCCGATGTCGGAGCCGAACTCACCAGCCGGGGCACCGAGGAGAGGGGGTCGGACAAGGGTCCGATGCCACTCACCCCTCGAGCCGACGAGGAAGTCCGCGCCGAGATTCCTCCATGGAAGAAAACGGAGCGACGACGGGCCAAGACAATTGTCTCGCCCGGTGACCAGTCTCGGTTCCGACGACCGGGCCCCAGCTCAAGAGAGTCGAAGGAGGAAGGAGTTGATGGACGGGCAGGCACCGACAGATGAGTCGGGCTCTGAAGCATCTGGGCCAGTGCCACAGACTTAAGTAGTCGACTCACCACCCTCTGAAGGTCATGATCGGACAACCTCGATGACCTAGAGGAATGAGACCTTTGGCTCCGTTCAGACAGCAGGGAGATCCTGGAGCCGAATGAACGGAGCCAAGAGAAGGTGACCTAGACCTCTTTCTGGTTGTCGGCTCAAGATCTTGTCGGAGCCGACACGGTACTCGATAACCTCGGCTCCCCGAGCGAGGAGCCACAGAAACTGTGGACTGAGTCTTATCGGCTCCAGCCGGAGCCGATAAAGGCAAAGGTTGAACAACCTGAGGTCTCGGCTCAGAAGCCGGAGCAAGACCTCGATGCCTTGGAGGGCTTCCCTGTTGAGACAGACAGGGAATCCTCAGGCTTCAACAAGCCTCTCAAAATGAGCTTGTTTTTCTTTCCTGCAGGACCCTGGGGCTGAAGCCATGGCAGACAGCACAGGAGTCCTGCAGGTGCAACCCCAGACAATAGACAAGAAGTGTGAGCGTCTGTCAGAGACATTTTCTGACAGCACGCATCACACTTCTTGAATCCGGAGACCTTTGCTTCTTTAGACATAGCCTAACTGGTGAACACAAACACACTCAAACACACCAGTTATACCCTGTCAGAAAAATTTACTTTAGAAAAATACTAAAAAAAAAAGTACAATAAAATACCATAAACAGTAGCCTAAACTACACAAACACCCCCTAGGGAAGGAAGGCCCAAGGCCCAAGGGAAGAACTAAAAGTTCTTTCAAAAGAAACGGAAAATTTAGTTCAGGGATAAAGAACACTGAACTACACTAAAGGACAAAAATTTAAAATAAAAAGGGGAAAAAGAGGACTTTAATAGAAAAGCTTAAACTCACCAGGAACCGGGCAACCAACCTCAAACTGTAGCGGCA
>NW_025059566.1:0-5422 GCF_019279795.1 Protopterus annectens
GGAAAAAAAACATACCTATCCATACTATAGGCTAGGATAGCATTTCTTACATACTTAATTACATGGATACTTACTCAGTAGTGGGGCATTGGGCATTTGGCGGGCCTCCTGGATCCAACGGTTCAGTTGGTCCTCCTTTCATCGCTTCAGGTCCGCATGGTGGTGACGGACCTGTTCACCAGTCCTTGGAATGCCTGTGGCACTGGTGAGATCATGTGCCAACTGGTTCCACGCCTCTGCCTTATACGCTCCCCATTGAACCTGGCCCTGCATGAGTTGTGCTTCATGATCATGGACTAGGAGCCAAACCATATATTTTGACTCCTCAACACCCCACCTTTGTGCTCTAAAGTGATTTCCCTCTCCTGCACCTGCCATCCTGACTGCAAATGGGTACCACAATCAGTTATGGTGTGTATTCCTGCCTATGGGGCTTATATATGCCGATTTTCTGCACTTTTCTGTGATTGGCCATTTTGGATATTTATCAGCTTACAGCAAACCTGCTTTGTCATGCTTCTATTTTCATTCATTCCTATATGTATGTTAATCCTGTATTTCTCAGTACAACTGTCATGGATTAGTGGTTCAGTACTTTGACTATGATGCACAGTATCCCGGGTTCGAACCTTGGCATTGCTTTTTTATTTTACTACTGTCTAGACAGTCTAGGAGGTGTGTCTGTGTAAAAGCAGCTTTGCTACAGCTTGCCCAACATTGCCCGATGGTAAGCTGGTTGGCGCGCTGCGCAGCTCCGCGCAAACGGCTTATGCTGGGTAATGTGTTATTTACCTATAAGCACTCATATTGAGCTGGGTGAAGCACTGCTGAGCTACGGGCACTCATATTAAGCCTGTTAAAGTGCTGTTCACCTATGGGCACTCCTATTAAGCTTGTTAAAGCGCTGCTCACCTACGGGCACTCCTATTAAGCTTGTTAAAGTGCTGCTCACCTATGGGCACTCATATTAAGCTTGCTAAAGTGTTACTAAGCTATGGGCAATTATGATCCTTTTTTATATATTATGTCGGTTTTGTTCACAAATACATGGGCCATTTCCTTACATTTTACTTAAATTATAGTTATATATATATATATATATATATATATATATATATATATATATATATATATGTGTCAGGGGATTGTTTCATACTTATTTAAATAAAAATGGAAAATTATGTTGTGGGGCTCGAACCATGACTACCTCCTCTTTGGCCGACATCTCTACCGCTACGCTATTGCTACTTGGCTTAATTTGCATATGTAGATCTTATATACTTTCCAATGTCTGCTAACTGTGGCTGAGCGAAGGGCATACCCGCGCAAATGCGGGCAAACATTTTGGAAATTATGAAAAAAAATTAAACTGCTATTTTTACGTTTTACACATTTTCAGTAGGGTTTAGTCTGTGGGGATGTGTGGTGTTTGTTCTGCTTGACATTTCAGCGGACTTGCTCGTGGGTGTTTACTTTCAGGACTCTGACTCTTCTGGGGGTGTGTCCCTTTGCAGTACTCGCCGATTGGACACGGCCCCTACTTTCCTACATGGACCGTGTTAGCCTAAGGTATGATTCAGCATGCCCTCATGAATATGCATGGCATGCTTATGTCATACCGTTCAACTGCAGCCTTCGAGTAAGACATATTAAGTCTTACACGGAGGTTTCATGAATCCGGCAGAATGTCTTCTTCAAACCCAGCCCCTTCAGATAAACTAGGCAAGTGGCTAGAATTTCAGGGAAAAAAGCTGATTCAGTCCACTGTGGTAGCTTTTAAAGTGTTTAACTACCAGTGTTTTATGTTTAAGTTTGTGCGGAGGTGTATGTATACCTTAGATGAGTTTGCGGCATCCTTACCTGCAGACCTGAAAGTCTGTGTGAAAGATATTGTTTTCAATGTTTCTCAAGTGTCAAAACATGGTTGAAAGAGAGCCTTGTAAGGGGCCAATACTGCTTCTAGACATGCGGTGATGTTGAGTGTGATAAGGAGGTGTGCTTGGTTGCAAAGCCAAAACTTTTCTGATGAGTTAAAGAATGAGATTATGAATTCCCTACTTGATTCGGATTGTGTATTTGGTACAGCAGCTAATCATATTCTTAAACCTTTGGATGATAGAGGTAAACTGATGCAAGGAGTGTTGAAATTTTTCCATATTCCCATGTTTCTCCCCAACAAGCAAGATCATTTTGATGACCTAACAAACAGAAGCCTTGCTGAACAAAAACTAGGCCACCAAAAAGAAATGGCAGAATGAGAACTCTGTCAAAAAGGATACTCCCTTCCATCCTTTGACCATGCTGAAGCTTGACACCCATATTCCCTAAGTTCCACTCCAGGTGCCCCATCTTGAAAGTCAGCAATCAACATGGATGCCTAGGCATCAATAGTTTCCAATAAATCATTGCTTAACATCATTGGCAGAGGTTACATGTGGCAGTGGAAGGAATATCCACCTCCATTCAGTGGGGATTCCCCTTGCCCACTGAACCAGACTTTATTATTCCCTCCTATACACTGACATGTGCTGGACTCAGGGTCATAGAGCTGGTCACCAACTAGAGAGAATGCAAGGTTTCTATGCCATAATTTTCCTGATCACCAAGAAAGATCTGTCTCCATAAAAATTCCTTTTTGGTGATCAGCAACAAAAGGACCAAAAATGCAGTGAACCAATCATCAGGAAAACAATCCAAGAAACAAAACAAATATTCAGATTTGGAAATGCTCATAACTTCTTAAAAGTTTAATAGCAGATTTAATGTGCAGAGCATATAGCTTTTGAGGTTTAACCCTTCTTAAGTGCAGGGATATAACACTCAATTAAGAGACTAATTATATACTAAAATGACTGTAGTCACATGATATAGTCAACCAATGACCTCACATGGACGGATTTAGATTTCTTTAGATGTAGCATTTCCAACAGAGCTGGGTCAGACATGGCTTTGTAAGTCAAGCAGAGATCGCCTCTTAGTAGACAATGAGACAGAGAATAGCTGGAGTTTTTGTGTCTATCTATGTAAGGCATGTGTTTAAGGTCTAGGATCCTCTTCGTGGGGTATTTTTTGTGGCCTTTCTAGCTGTTGCATGTGTCTAGTGAGGTACATGCCAAATGGGGCATTATACTCGATGATTGGCCTAATGAGGGAAGAGTAGTGAGAGATGATATCTTTCTAATTAAAATTATTAGTACACATAAATATCCTTCAACTGAGTCAATAAAACCTTAAATACATATTTTATAAATATAGTTATTAAAACAGAGCAAATATATATCATTATTCCTACAAAACCTTTATTCAAAAAAGAAAGTAAGAAAAAATGAAAAAAAAATGTAAAAAAATATCAAAAATGCCTGCATATTTTATTTCTTATACTGCATTTTTTTTGCCATTATCGGCTTGATGCTTCCTGATGTATTCAAACCTGGTCTGCTGTCAGCTTGCAACTGTATTATCAATTCATACTCTCTACATTCTTGTAAATTATTGAGATCTTATATGCTCATGGCCACATTCAATTATGTGTGTAGTTATTCCTATGCATTTCTGAGTGATGTTTTGTGATACATACTTTCAGCTTATGACTGCACTTACCCACATAAAATGCAGCACATAATGTTCAATCAGTCATGGCTTGGGAGCTGACTTCACTGCATTGCCTGTCTCTTCAGGCATCATAAATTCCATCAGAGCAAAACATTGTGGCAAACAGCTGAAGAAGATCCTGGGCAGACCCACATGAGTAGTAGTTTAGGCAGTGGTGTTTCAGTATTAAATACAGATGCGGGGAACACCTCAAATATATCTGTTCACATGTTTTCAAAGCACACAGTAGGAAAACTCTACTCCAGACATCCTTGCATCCATGTTTGGAGGACAGATGCATTCTCATTTCCTGAGATGGGAGTGTTCCTTACATAATGCTTCTACCCTTCCACTGATTCATGGCACATTTCTAAAGATTCAGAAAGAAACAAGCAAGATCATTGTCAGGACTGCCTCATTGACCTGTAAGTAATTTGATTTTCTAGTCTAATGGTATTGCCCAATGTATACCTTACATAAATTCTTTCTCACACCGTAAATTTGCTGGCACGACTAGGGGGTGATCATTTAACAATTTTAACAACTTATGTCTGACAGCTCATGATCAATGACGATGAATACTTGTTGTGGTGAAGACAAGGTATGTGTCGTTGGAAAGCCAGAAAACCTACTACTGGAAAATCTTATGTTTACAAATGGAAGAGATTTTCTAAGTGATGCCTAAATAGGACCAGAGGGTCCCTTGAGGTTAAAATACCTCTAATCTTGAAATAGTTATGTAAGCTACTTCAGAATGGCTTAGTGTATGCATCAATTAAGGTGCATTTAGGGGTTATCTCTGCTTCTCTGCCAGTGGAAACCCTTCTTTCTTCTACTCTTTTTGTTAAACATTTAATGAAAGGAGTATTGCACATGAGACACCTCACAAACAAATTCCTCCATTGTAAAATCTCAACTATGTTCTAGAACAATCAACCTTACCATCTTCTGAACCTGCTGTTCAGTCTAATTTGATGACTTTTAATGTGGAAAACTGTTCCCTTATTGTTTTGACCTCTACAAGGTGAGTATCTGAGCAGCAGATTCTCATGGTGGGACAAACTTACCTTATTCTGGAGCCTACATCTGGAGCCTTTATCCCCGTGCCTCTGCTGAAAATTGGCTTTGTTCCAAGTCAGACTTTCCCGGTTAACAAATGTTAAATAAATAAATAAATAAATATTTTAACAGGGATAGGGTTATATTATTCACTAACTTCTCTTTCATGAAAGTGGTTGCAGAATTCACACTCTCCCAGTGTTCTGCTGAGAGGATAGGAATAAGGGAGAAAGGATACCTCATACTTAGAGGTGCAGCATCATCTCATGAACTATCTTGACAGAACAAGATGCTTCAAGAAGGCTTAAAGGCTCTTTATTTCCTACACAGGGGCCAAGAAAGGCCAGCTTGTCTCAAAGCAAACCATTGCATATTGGTTGTGATCTGGTGTCATTTTTTGTTACACCTACCATGACAAGGTGAATCCAGGCAAGGTAAATGCACATTCCACTAGGGCCTTTTCCTCTTCAGTGGTGTATTGGAAAGGAGTGGACACCAGAAGTATTTTACAGGCAGTAACTTGGTCCTCTATCCATATGTTTCTGAAGTACTACAAGTTGGATGTCTTTTCTAGAACCACAGCAGGCCTTACTAGGACCATTTTCCAGGGGCTCCTGGATCGTTATCCTTCTTTCTAGGTTGGGTAAGCTTTGGGAATACAATCAAATCCCATTAAGCACAGTAAAGTTCCTCAAGTCCTACGTACCTGTAACAGTAGATGTCTAAGTTTTACAGTAATGTTCTTTATCACAGGGGCAGGGGTTTAACTTGC
>NW_025059567.1:0-3604 GCF_019279795.1 Protopterus annectens
AACTGAGTGATACCTCAGTGAACTTTTCTCTGTGACTGTATTTTCCATACATCTTTTACCATTAACATACTACAACAAGTAACAAAATACTGCTACAAGTAACAACTGAATAACTTACGAAAGTAACTGTGAACTGAGTGATACCTCAGTGAACTTTTCTCTGTGACTGTATTTTCCATACATCTTTTACCATTAACATACTACAACAAGTAACAAAATACTGCTACAAGTAACAACTGAATAACTTACGGAAAGTAACTGTGAACTGAGTGATACCTCAGTGAACTTTTCTCTGTGACTGTATTTTCCATACATCTTTTACCATTAACATACTACAAGTAACAAAATACTGCTACAAGTAACAACTGATTAACTTATGGAAAGTAACTGTGAACTGAGTGATACCTCAGTGAACTTTTCTCTGTGACTGTATTTTCCATACATCTTTTACCCTTAACATACTACAACAAGTAACAAAATACTGCTACAAGTAACAACTGAATAACTTACGGAAAGTAACTGTGAACTGAGTGATACCTCAGTGAACTTTTCTCTGTGACTGTATTTTCCATACATCTTTTACCATTAACATACTACAACAAGTAACAAAATACTGCTACAAGTAACAACTGAATAACTTACGGAAAGTAACTGTGAACTGAGTGATACCTCAGTGAACTTTTTTTCTGTGACTGTATTTTCCATACATCTTTTACCATTAACATACTACAACAAGTAACAAAATACTGCTACAAGTAACAACTGAATAACTTACGGGAAAATAACTGTGAACTGAGTGATACCTCAGTGAACTTTTCTCTGTGACTGTATTTTCCATACATCTTTTACCATTAACATACTACAACAAGTAACAAAATACTGCTACAAGTAACAACTGAATAACTTACGGAAAGTAACTGTGAACTGAGTGATACCTCAGTGAACTTTTCTCTGTGACTCTATTTTCCATACATCTTTTTCCATTAACATACTACAACAAGTAACAAAATACTGCTACAAGTAACAACTGAATAACTTACGGAAAGTAACTGTGAACTGAGTGATACCTCCGTGAACCTTTCTCTGTGACTGTATTTTCCATACATCTTTTACCATTAACATACTACAACAAGTAACAAAATACTGCTACAAGTAACAACTGAATAACATGGAAAGTAACTGTGAACTGAGTGATACCTCAGTGAACTTTTCTCTGTGACTGTATTTTCCATACATCTTTTACCATTAACATACTACAAGTAACAAAATACTGCTACAAGTAACAACTGATTAACATGGAAAGTAACTGTGAACTGAGTGATACCTCAGTGAACTTTTTCCCGTGACTGTATTTTCCATACATCTTTTACCATTAACATACTACAACAAGTAACAAAATACTGCTACAAGTAACAACTAAAACAAAGTAACTGTGAACTGAGTGATACCTCAGTGAACTTTTCTCGGGCTGTATTTTCCATACATCTTTTACCATTAACATACTACAACAAGTAACAAAAACTGTAAATAACAACTGAATAACTTTAAAAAAAACTGAGTGAACCTTGAATTTTTTTTAAATTTTTCCCTACTCTTTTACCTTAACATCTAACAATAACAAAATACCCAAGTAACAAAAATAATTAAAACTTAACTGTGAAGAATACCCAGTTTTTTTCTGTGACTGTATTTTCCTACATCTTTTACCATTAACATACTACAACAATAACAAAATACCCAAGTAACAACTAATAACTTAAAATAACTGTAATGATGATACCCAGTAACTTTTCTTGTGACTGTTTTTCCATACACTTTTACCATACAACAACAAAAAAAATACTGCTACAAGTAACAACTGAATAACGAAAGTAACTGGGAAAAGAATTTAACTTTTTCTGTCTGATTTTCCATACATCTTTACCTTAACATACTAACAAGTAACAAAATACTTAAAAAAATAAAACTAAAAGTAACTGTGAAAGTGAAACCCAGTACTTTCTCGTGAATTTTTTCCATATCTTTTCCATTAACATAACAAAATAAAAAATACTACAAAACAACGAATAACTTACAAAGTAATGGAACTGAGTGATACCTCAGTGAACTTTTCTTTTGTATTTTCCTACATCTTTTACCATTAAATACTACAACAAGTAACAAAAATGCAAAGTAACAACGAATAACTTAGGAAAGTAACGGAACTGAGTGATACCTCAGTGAACTTTTCTTTTGTATTTTCCTACATCTTTTACCATTAAATACTACAACAAGTAACAAAAATGCAAAGTAACAACGAATAACTTCGGAAAGTAACTGGAATGAGTGATACCCGGAAATTCTCTGTGACTGTATTTTCCATACATTTTTACCATTAACATACTACAACAAGTAACAAAATACTTACAATAACAACTGAATAATGGAAAGTAACTGTAACTGAGTGATACCTGTAATTTTCTTGTTTTTCCATCATCTTTTACCATTAACCTACAACAAAACAAAATACTGCTACAAGTAACAACTGAATAACTTAGGAAAGTAACTGTGAACTGATTCCTCAAATTTTTCTTTGTATTTTCCATACATCTTTTACCATTAACAACTACAACAATAACAAAATACTGCTACAATAACAACGAATAATTACGGAAAGTAACTGGAATGAGTGAACCTGTGAATTTTTTGTCTGTATTTTCCATACATCTTTTACCATTAACATACTACAACAAGTAACAAAATACTGCTACAAGTAACAACTGAATAACTTACGGAAAGTAACTGTGAACTGAGTGATACCTCAGTGAACTTTTCTCTGCGACTGTATTTTCCATACATCTTTTACCATTAACATACTACAACAAGTAACAAAATACTGTTACAAGTAACAACTGAATAACTTACGGAACATAACTGTGAACTGAGTGATACCTCAGTGAACTTTTCTCTGTGACTGTATTTTCCATACATCTTTTACCATTAACATACTACAACAAGTAACAAAATACTGCTACAAGTAACAACTGAATAACTTACGGAAAGTAACTGTGAACTGAGTGATACCTCAGTGAACTTTTCTCTGTGACTGTATTTTCCATACATCTTTTACCATTAACATACTACAACAAGTAACAAAATACTGCTACAAGTAACAACTGAATAACTTACGGGAAGTAACTGTGAACTGAGTGATACCTCAGTGAACTTTTCTCTGTGACTGTATTTTCCATACATCTTTTACCATTAACATACTAAAAGTAACAAAATACGTACAAGTAACAACTGAATAACTTACGGAATAACTGTGAACTTGATACCTCAGTGAACTTTTCTCTGTGACTGTATTTTCCATACATCTTTTACCATTAACATACTACAACAAGTAACAAAATACTGCTACAAGTAACAACTGAATAACTACGGAAGTGAACTGAGTGATACCTCAGTGAACTTTTCTCTGTGACTGTATTTTCCATACATCTTTACCATTAACATACTACAACAAGTAACAAAATACTGCTACAAGTAAAAACTGAATAACTTACGGAAAACTGTGAACTGAGTGATACCTCAGTGAACTTTTCTCTGACTGTTTTTCCATACC
>NW_025059568.1:0-5319 GCF_019279795.1 Protopterus annectens
GGTATCAAATAACGGGGACTAAACGGACACCAGGTTGAGCAATCTAGTTTAATATCCCGTTGTTCTCCTTTAAACAGAAGACAGAATACTAATATGCCAGCTCCAGGGAAGGATGTAGTGCAGATGATGGATGAATTACTCTATTAGAAAAAAATCATACAACAAAGAAAAGAAAATGCCCTAGGGAAAAAAATCTCAATAGATGGTTGTCTGGTTGTTCTGTGAAGACAGAGTTAAAGAGTAAATTATTTTTTTTAAATAGAGGAAGAGGGCTGGATTAAAGGGGAAGGATTAGCATTGTTATGAACCTGAAATTGTTAATTAGTAAGAAGAATTTAATACTTTCCAATGATGGTGGGAATGAAGCTAGCATTTATCATGCATATTCATCTAACCAGTACAGAGATATCTGTTTACTCTTAGTAAATCAGTTCAGGTACTAAAGTTGTATAATGTTTGTTTATGTATTATATGTTCACTGAATAGTTAAAAGTTACTGTTAAATTTATAAAAGAAATGTATGCAAAACTATTCAACAGACCGCATCAGAATGGTGAATTCTTTTATTACTCAGTTTGCTAATAGGTGTCTATTGTGTAGACACCTGCATTCATGAGCTGTCCCTGACCAATGACAGAGGAAATGTATTAATACAGATCCTATGGAGAGGAATGTTGGAGGTTTTAAATAAATGTTGAGGAGTGGAATTGCAACTGATATTTTATTTTTTTTTGGAATATTAATGATATCCTGCCTAACAAAGAAAGAAAGAAAGAAAGAAAGAGAACAAATATTGTGCTATGATTTGTCATTGTAGCACTAAGGTAAAACTATTAAAATGGTGTAATAAAGTTGGAAATGTGGGAGGCACATTACCCATATATGCTTTGTATATTTAATTTTTGTTGTTTGTTTTATATTCTTTTGTGGGCTATTTTTCATGGGGGTTTGGTATGGTATATTGCTGGTCATTTCATTGTAGTACATATTTATGACGTGTAAGAATGCTTATATTGTGAGTTCTAATTTTGCATGTTTGTGGTTTAATGTTCTCAGTCTTGGAGATGAAACTTTGTGTGCTTTAAGAAACAGCATATACATATGACATATGATTGTTGCAATGAAAGCTGTTTAGTGTTTGTTGTATTTGGCATGTGAATCTTTGTGGTTTCTGTTTGCATGTTCAGTGATCTGCACAGCTCTGAATTTTTTTGCTGAAGGATTGTGGACAGGCCAAAATATTGTAGTAGACAACTGCCCAATATCAGGGTTAATTTTCAAATATTACTCTAATTCACTTAAAAATTAATTGAACAACAGGTTTTGCATGAACATGCATTTTCTGAATAATACATATGAAGCACTAATGTCTGGAATTATGGACATCATAGAGTGACTGCAGTCCTTAGTGATGTACCAGAAAATCAACACTTTTACAAGGAACAGGGCAAAATATTAGATAAAATCAGGGACAATCTGCAAAATTAGGGAAGACTGAGAGATGTGTATTTTCTTGAAGAATGCCATACAGAATATGATTTAAACAGAAGGTCTGAGTAACTTTAGGATGTTACTATATATAGCATTACACAGGATGTATGAATTTTCAAATTTATTACATTATTTTTCTTGTTCAAATCTTAGTTTTATAAAATATGTCTAAACTATTGCTGATAACATGATTTGGTTTGCTTTTTTAAATGCAAACTTTTTTGTACACTCTCTTCACATATAACATAGTTCCTTTAATGATCTAAGAGTGCAGAATTCTTTACCCAAGGACCTTTAAAGAGTGTTTACAACATGATTTCATCAGAATGCTTTTTGAATGAATGAATGAATGAATGAATGAATGCAGTGAAAAAAGTCACATGGTTACATACTAATTTAACATGGCAATTAAGCTGATTACTCATGTCCCTATACCAAGTAAACTATATGCACAGTCAGTGATTCACCACAATTTCTCCACAGTTATGTGCATGTTTTTCTTTGCTACTGGTGAGTAAGCAGTATACTCAAGTCATTTTTAGATATTGTAGATTTAGGCAAATCAGTCTTGAAGATTTGGATTTTTAGAGATAAGGTAAAACCGGAGAAAGTATTAAAATTGCCAAAGGCAAACACTTTTTGCTATACAGGCCGAAATAAGATGATCAGATCTATTTAATCTGGATACTACACGGCTTCTTCCAGATTTTATCAATGAGGAGGCATTTGGCCCCACCACTTCTTTCTTCACTTTTACAGATCTATAGGTTTCCTATACAGTAGACATAGTATGCTAACTTGGTTATTTCTGATGAAAGAAAACAATTTCTGCTTGTACCCATCAGTACAGATACTACAATATACTTCTGTATCCTATCCACAAATTTATGGTTATTAATAATGTTGTTTTTCCATCATGTTTTGTTACCATTTTAAGTAAATAACATTGCTATTCCACATACTTATTACCATTTAAGAACATTGTAAATAAACATTAAACTATTACCTTAACTTCTACAATCTTATCTCTTTAAGCTTTGTAGTAATTGCCATTTACTGGACTGAAACTTGGGAAAATAGTTGAAGCAAAATATGTAAAAGCTTCCAAATTCAACAAGTTTTGCTGTAAGTTTCTTTTTCCCCCTATTTTTTCTTTAATGCCTCTAAAATGAATTAATACTGTTTAGTATATACAAATAGCATGCTTTGGTTTATGCAGCTTTTTTCCCCTTTCTTCGGCTTTTCCCTAAAATATATATTTTAATTTTATGTTTTTTATGCTGCATCTTTCTTGATTTTGATTCACAAAAGACACTGGGCAGGATTCACGAAGCCTCCATGTAAGAGTTATAACTCATACACGGAGGCTGCAGTTAAACAGAGTGATGTAAGCATGCTCTGCATATTAATGAGAGCATGCTGAATCACACTGAAGGCCAACACGGTCCGTGTAAGACAGTAGGGGGCGTGTCCATAGGCCGAGCCCTGTAAGCGGACACGCCCCCAGAAGAGGAAAAGTACCCAAAGGAAACACCCACGACAGAGTCCACGGAAATGTGAATAAACAGAACACAACACATGCCCCCACAGACTATGAACATAAAATAAATATAAATGAACATGTTATAAGTTTTTTTTTAAATTGTAAAGATGTTTAACCGTGAGTGCGCTCGTTTGCGCGGGCGTGCCCGTAGCGCAGCTACAGTTAGCAGTCAGTGGGAAAGCATATAAAAACTAAATATGCAAAATAAACCAGGAAGCAATAGTGTAGCAGTAGAGATGCTGGCTGCAGAGCAGGCATCCATGGTTCAAGCCCCCACAACACCAATTTTTTTTTTTTTTGCAAAATAAGCAGGAAACAAGTCCCTGACAAATATGTAGACATAAAACCACAACTTATGTAAAATGTAATGAAATAGCCCATTTATATTGAAGAAATGTGAGGTAACAAAAGAATAAAAAATGCCAGATGTGCCCATAGATGAGCTACAGTTTAACAGGGTGAGTGCATCTGCCCGTAGATGAGCAGTGGTTTAACTGGTGCAAAATGAGTGCCCGTAGCTGAGCAGTGGTTTAACATGCTATATCTATGTGCCCCTAACTGAGCTGAGCGTAATATGCGTGCCGATAGCCAAATGAGGCTTAAAGCAGTGTACCCCGTTTGCACGGAGCTGCGCACCACGCAAACAAGCTAACCAACGGGCAATGTTGAGCAAGCCGTATCAAAACTGCCTTTACACAGACACACCCCTCAGCATGTCTAGACAGTCATGAAAAATAAAAAGCAGTGGCCAGGTTCAAACCCAGGATACTATACACCATAGTCAAGGTACAGAACCACTAAGCCATGACAGCAGTACCTAGAAATGCAATAATAGCTAATATATAGGAATGAATACAAACTACAGCATGACAATGCAGGTTTACTGAAGTTGATACAATTCCAAAATGACCAATCACAGATATGTGCGGGAAAAACAGACTATATAAGTGCCATAGGCGGGAATACACAGCATAAAAGATTGTAGAACAGACCTGCAGGCAGAATGTCAGGAGTAGGAGAGGGTAGTCGCTTTCGAGCACAGAGGTGGGGTGTTGAGGAGTCCAGGTACATGGCCTGGCTCCTAGTCCACAATCATGAGGCCCAACTCATGCAGGGCCAGGTCCTCTGGGGAGCATACAGGGCTGAGGCGTGGGACCGGTTGGCTCATGATCTCACCAGTGCCACAGGGATTCCAAGGACTGGTGAGCAGGTCCGTCACCACCATGCGGACCTGAAGAGATGCAAGCAGGACCAACTGAACCTTTGGATCCAGGAGGCCCGGCAAAAACAACGCCCCACTACTGAGTAAGTAACATTTAATTATGTATGTAAAAAATAAACTAGCTGATATTATGGAGATGTGTATTCCAATATTACTTCATTTATATTACAGCTGCAGGTGTCCGTTCTGCGAACCGCAGAGCCTATGGCGATAGGCTGGTGCGGTTCCGCCACCAGGCAGGTCAGTAATCCACTACCAGTAACTGTAAAGAAATATAAAAGTATGACAGTCAGCAAAAGAGTGCAGTGTAGTCAGTAAGGAATAAAATCTGCAAGTAACAGTGTGAAAGTGTATGCAAGTATTGCTTGATTACAAGAGTTTTCAGCCTGTAAGTGTAACCTAAACATGAAACTGTCCGACATATATTCTGAAATAAAAATGCCCTGCCTGTAAGAAAATAGTACACAACCTGCAGCAGGCTGAAAAGTATAGCTGCAGAAGATGATGAAATCACGTGTGAAATATATCCCTGTGGAAATACTGAAACATGACAGAAGTGAGACTGCTGGAAAGGATTGTAATAACTACTGTTAAAACATGTCAATAAAGCCTAGAAGTACCATCCTGAATAGTAAAATGAAAGCAAGTGAGAGAGTGTGAAAAAGTGTCATGAATCCAGCAATACAGTAGTAATAACCCCTGAATAAAGTATACTGCAGTCAAGACAGAATGAAATGCATGTGAGATTCAAAACCAAACAGCGAAATATGTTCAAAGTGTTGCTGCATGTGGAATGTGTATCCCAAAATCTGGATATGTTGCTCTCAGTCTGAAATACGCAGATAGGATGATTGTCTGATATATCAAACAGTCACACTTGTCTACAGCTATATAAAGCAAAAGATGATGTAGCTGAACAAAGCTAGATATGAATGTGTATGAAGAACACTAAAATGTATATTGATGTTGCAGTAACAGTCCTATCAGCAAGGTGAAATAGTTTATCAGTATAGGAAACTGTAGTTTTGAAAACAGTAGTTGTTATTAAGTGTTTATATTAAAT
>NW_025059569.1:0-5493 GCF_019279795.1 Protopterus annectens
TAAGAACAAAAGAAGCTATGTACAATGGGATAATTTGAAACTGCAGTTGCTCTAGATTATCACAAGACCCTGTACTCTGTCCTGCTTTTGAGGGCAAAGAAACTATTCTAAGAAGGATCTTTTTTTAAACAAAAAACCTCTTTATCAAATTATCACTTATAGGCAACCATGTGTTTATATAAATGAAAACAAACTATGTTGACATATTTTCAGTTGCAGATGTTATACATAACTTATACCCCGGGATTCATGAACCTTGCGCCAGGCGCCCGCATATCGTCGGCGTTATAAAGCCAAATATGGCCACCGAGCGATTCAGGTATGAAGCAATCCCACGTGCACTACCGGTCGCGGACCTCGCCGCCCGCGTAGGTATGCTAATCACACTGTGTGCGTATTGCACCATGCAAATGAAGGCAAATAGCGATCCACAAGTGCGGAGCGTAAGAGGCAATGTAAACCAAAAAAGCGGTTTACATTTACCCAAACATGACCAAGGAGTAACGGAAGGCTGTCAAGTCAGGTATCATACAGGTGCAATATGCCAATGTGAAAGGCACCGAGAATGTCCAAAGAAAACATGCACAAAGTAAATAATGACATAAATGTTATGCGTAGAAATCACAGCAGTACCCCCGGATATGTGCACAGAAGGTGTAAAGCAATGAAATAATATGACAATGTCCTAAAAGAGCTGTATAATACACATCAGCTGCACAGCCACCACACACCATAGTATGTATGGAAAGCCTCAACCCCAGCGCAAGGGTTGTCAAGGAGTGGCGGCAGTGTTCGCCCGTAACCATGTATTAGTAGTCAATGCCATGCAAATGAGGCAGATAATAGTGAATCGCAAAACCGGCGTGTAAGGATGGAGCAACGGCGCGGTACTACACCGGAGTGGCCTACACGGATACATGTCAATCGCAGAGGGGTGTGCCACTGTAGGAGGAAGCATATTGGAGGCCAGCAAACATGGGCTGTACAATGCACATCACAGCAGCAGGATCGGCTGAGGAAATAGATGCGCTGAGAGTACATAATGCCTCAGATGCATGTGCACGAGGATGACTCGTTCCCCAACCCAGTCATGTGGCCTCCCGTCAACAACCACAGATATAGGAAGGTAATGCGGAGAATATGAGGAAATGGGGAAGCAGTGTAATTGGAGCCGTAATGAGCAATCAACACCAATCAATCCAGGAAGGGCAAACGCGGCTGACAACTCTGCATGCAGACCCTGCATAACGGGAAAGGGAGGCATAGGAATGCAAAGATAGTAGGGGATGTAGTAGAAATGCAAAGAGCAAAGAACCGAAATAGCACAGCCAAGTACAGAGGTAGCATAATGCGGCAGACAAAATGCATCATATGCCATGTGCCTGCAGGATGCACTGCAGGCAATAGATGTGCAGAAACAGTAATGTAAGATGCAAAGCTAAGCCAATGCAGGCAACTGTAATGTAACACTAAGGCAATACCGTTGCAGTTGCAACGTAAAACACGAAGATAATCCACGATACGGCTGCACAGACACACCCAATGACATCACGGGTATACAGCACAACAGTATAAATGTGAATGACACAACACACAGCGGATTTCCCAAACGCCGCACCGTAGGGTGTAAACACACAGGGAACTTTTAATATGTATATGTTGGGTGCCGCCGTGGCGTGATGCATAGGTATGTGGCAGAGACAGGCGGAGTTGCGGAGGAGGTGCCGACAACTACCGTAGGCCTCACAGGAGAACGAGAGTGTTCAGACCAAGGGTGACCTACCAGGGGCTGCAAGACCTGGAGATAGTAGACCGCTACAGGGTGGACAGGTACACGTTACAGCAAATCGTGGGGCTGTGCGCCACGCCTGAGAACAAGAGACAACAGAGGGAGCCCATCCCAGTGGACACAAAGGTATGTGTGAGCTTGCGAATACTGGCTACAGGTACCTTTCAAAGGCCAACCGGGATATAATGGGTATCTCACAGGCATCAGCATCAGGGTACTACACCAGTTCCTGGATGCCATGTTACACATGCCCATGAGTATATAAACTTCCCAGATCTCAGGAGGAGTTGGCTAGCAATATCGCCACTTCCACCGTGTGGCACAATACCCGGAGGTACTGGGTGCGATCGACTGTACGCACATAGAGATCAAGTCACCGGCCGGGGAGCAGGGTAGACGCTACATAAACCGCAAGGGATACCCCTCCATCAATTGCCAGGTCGTGCAATGCGAGGGCATTATCATGGATGTGTGTGCTGGCAGCCCTGGAAGCTACCACGACTCCCATATCTGGCATGCCTCACAGCTGTATCAGGTATTCGCCAGGGGGGACATCACACAAGGTCACCTTGTGGGGGATGCTGGCTATGCACTGGAGCCGTGGATGATGACACCCATCAGAAATGCACACACACACATGCAAGAAGGCCATAATGAGGCACACGCACAAACCAGAATAATCATAGAGCGTGTGTTTGGGATGTTGAAATCACGGTTCCGGTGCTTGGATACATCCGGTGGAGCCTTGCAGTACTCTCCAGGCACATGTGCCCACATATTCATAGTATGTTGTATGCTACACAATATGATTCTGCGGAAACAGCTGCTGCAGGGACATAATGGTGTAGGGCCACCAAGCCCGCCACAACTGCCAAGGCAAGCACAGGCACAGGGCGTCAGCCATGAACACTCTGTGCCAGCCCCAGTAGGTAGGAGGTGTACCCAATATGCCTACGCCCTGGCAAAGAGGAACGATAGCACATACTTTGACAGCGTAGGCCCCATGGACTGACACCTCCTTACCTGCACACACAGTGAAATGGACACCACACAAACATGTCCGCCGTAATGTGTATTGGGCAGAATGGGGACTCCAACAAAGGCACCCAAACACTGCACACCCAATAGCCAGCAGAGCATGGAACGCCAACACCTCAACGCCGCGTTCACAGCAGACGTAGCCGTGTGCTGCCTCTGTCGCCGGAAGTCGACTACATATGTACTTATGTGCATACACAGATACGGAAATAGATATCAGTACACGTAGAAATATATGTAAAATACACAGACATAAAGTACAACAGGTTAATATGGAACCCAGGGATGCAAGTTTACAGATGAGTAAGAGCGAAATCTCCACATAGTAAACATAGTGACGACAACCCGATCATCCGGGAGGGTGGGAAGAGCGGGGAATGCCAGCCATGGAAATGTCAACCTGCATCAAAAATATCCGTGGGGATGATCACCAGGCGGTACAGTAACAGGATATTTCTGTCATATCCATAGGATATGAGTGCAGGTACACCGCCGCCGATGCCAACGAGGTATGTGTCAACCGTCGGTCTAAGCGGGAATCATACCTGTCAAGTGTACGTCATTATGAGGAACGACCTCATTTGGGGTCTAAAACAGTTCATGTTCCTCGCAGTTCCTCAGAGTTCCACATTGAAATAGTCTGTCAAACATTCATTGTTAGGAATGTATTTAAATGACATCCTGGTAAATAGAAATTAATCATAGTAATTCATTAAAGGTTCTTCTTTGTAAGTAAATCAGCATATTTTAACTATCCTATGACCTTCTTAGCTGAAGTTGTTAGTAAGTAGTATGTGTTCCACATTTTGCCCATTTGTTCCACATTATGAATGTGTGTTCCTCATTTGGAAATGGAAGGTTGAGACCATAGCGGCAATATGTGTATGTGTGAGGTGAGGTTGTCGTGTTTCTGTGTGTTTTAATGTGTGCCACTGTAAAATGTGTATGTAGGTGACATGTCACAGAGTGTAATAACAGTAGGCATACAGTACAGGAACCATAGGTATGTACAGCAATACTCAAAGTAGTACTGACATCTCCTCAGTGGCTATGCGTGCATGTAAACGATGCAAAGCGGAAATGTCCCAGAATGTACCACAGGGCCATAGCCAACAGGAGATGCAAAGGACGCATGTGAAAAAATATTATATGGCTCTTACTTGCTTCTTGCTTGGAGTGATGGATCTGCAGTGTTCTTATGACACTCAGTCTTGCTGGCTGGATTCTTGCTAAAATTCAAAGTCTGATTATATTTGCATTCACAGTCTGTTGCATACAGAAACTTGCAGAATATACACTGATGAGAGAATATACTTTGCAGCATCAACTTTAAAGAGCAGTAACAAATAACTTTTTATAATAAATCAAACGAAACCACGTTGCAGCTTAAAAGTACTGTTCCAACTTTACTTCTCATATAGTACAGATGATGTGAGAGATATAACATTTACCTCAGAACACCAAATGTGTTCCTACCATATCCCTAAACAACTGGATTTATACAGCTCTTTATATACTCTTTTTAAACATATTTTGGAGAATTGCTTATCCTGTAGAAACAATACTAAACTTCCTTGTTTAACAATGTCTTGTAAGAGACCAGCTTTTCTGACAGTGTGAATATCCTGTAACAGTGTCCTGATGTCCATGTAGAAAAACATATTTTTGAGGAAACACATTGTCCTGTATTCTATTTGAATCTGTGTATAGAAACATGTGTTCTAATGTCAATGCTGATAAGGATAACCTGTTTTATGAAGAAAACATATTTTTGAGAAAACACATTGTCAGAGATCAGCTTTTCTGACAGTGTGAACATCCTGTATTTTATTTGGATCTTTGTATAAAAAACATCTGTTATCCTGTTTTTCCATGCAGAATAACATGCCATTGTTCTTTAAGGGAAAAATGTCCATTCAGCAGATTCCTTTTCCAAGCCATGGTCATTTAGTATGACTGCTGATCACATATTACTTAAGCTTTGTTTCTGCATTTAAGCAAGTCTTTTCTTTCAGCATATTTACAACATAATTAATTTCAGATTTATATTCATAAAATCTAACAATTCCCTCTGTTTTTAAACATACTCAAAACATTTTATATAGAAAACACAATAAACAAACCTTTAGTTTGATACAACAAATCAAAATGCAATTTTACATAGTTAATACAATGATATTAAAGTATTACTACCAAAACTGAATGTATTTAACAACTTTTTCTTTTGCAGACCATTCTGTGAAAATATTTTATCAGTTATGAGCTGTGTCTGCTTTAATGTTATTATTTTTTTTAACTTGATCAATTTATTCTTTTGCAATCACAGAATTTAATTTATGACTTAGAACTGTTTCATTAACTCTTTGCAACTGTTGAATTAACTATAAGAGACAGTAACCATGTGCTACTGCAAGCATTTATACACTGCTGAAAACACACAATTTCAATGTCATTTTAACCATAACATTGTGGTCATGTCTTTGAACTGCTCAATAACATCTTGATAAAACACTGAACTGGGCTTAGATAATAAATATTTGAAAGCAGTTATTTTCCTGTGGTAAAACCAATGATATTACAACTTGACAAATTACTTTTGAACTTATTACAATGTATCCTGTACAGTATGTATTTACACAGACTGTTTGCTATTCATGCCCCTTTCA
>NW_025059570.1:0-7123 GCF_019279795.1 Protopterus annectens
AAGAATATACTTCAATCCTCCTCAGTCCTTCTGTGATTTGCCAGAAACCCACAAATTTTATGAGAAACAGACCAAAAACTATGAGGCTAAATCTGACAGTTAAGAGGTATGTTAAAACACATACACACACACACACACATATGCACTTTATCTCTCGTCCACACAGAACGGCTAGTTCACAATTACACACACACACACACACACACACACACACACACACACACACACACACACACACACACACACACACACACACACACACAAACACACACTTTCACTCTTTCAGAAACAAATAGAACCTCCAGAATAAATAATACACCTGTACACACACACACACCTACCTCTTACACAGTAACTAACACACATGCACTTTATCTGTCATTTAAACAGAATGGCTAGGTTCAGCTACATGCATACATATACACACACACACACACACACACACACACACACACACACACACACACACACACACACACACACACACACACACACACTTCTCACCTATACAGAAATGAACAGAACCCTCTAGAAATTAATAAATAACATATAAAACACACACACACACACACACCACACACACACACACACACACACACACACACACACACACACACACACACACACACACACTCACCATACAGAAATAAACTAAACCTCTAGAAATGAATAAATAAATATAAGTGTACACAGACACACACACACACACCATTCATTTCCATATACTTCTACCTTCTGTCTCAACGAAACGACTATTTTAAATAAGTGCCATGGAGTGAAAATAAGCTTACATCACAAGTAGCATGCGACGACACACACATGACCTTCCTTAAAGGAGAAGACGCTTGTTTAGCTTTTATTCTAGATCCTAGCACCTGCCTTGTGCTACCCTCCTGATGCAAACACTGTACTGAATGCGCATAGTGAGTATGCCTCCGACGCCCCTGCTAGAATGGCCTATCTGCACATAGTCAGATTCAGGACCTGTAAGGCAGCTATAAGTAATCCCACCCACACACCAATAGTGGACGCAGCATATGAACACCATGGATGCACATGAGTAGACCTTGCAATCATGCAGAATAGGGGACATGTGTAGACAGACTGAACATACACAGGCAAATGCAGATGGCCCATGCTTGGTATAGAGTTGTCAGGGAGTAGTGACTGCTGTAGTACACACAACAGGGGAGGTGTGATAAACCATCATGATAAGGGTGTGTACACATGCCCACACATAGTGTGTATGCATTGTGGTCAAAGTAGCCACACACCTAACACAATCTGTAGACACTGCATGTGAAAGTACAGGACATGTCACAATAACGGGGTCATGCACTGCTAAGATATGCGTGATGTGCCCCCATGGCAGATCAAAGATGTGTGTCAAATCAATAAAGGGTGTGTACACCCCCATAGCCATGGTATGCCCAGATGGTTGTTAGTGTCAGAGTATTGGAGTGGTCATACATGGTCTGTTGATGTTGTCAGCTGTAAATCAGGCATCAGGCATTCACCAATGACAACTGTTCACATATCACTCCAGGTATGTTGCTGAAAAACATAGAGGCTGTGAGGTGTAAAGCTGACATAACTGACAAAGTACTACACATTCTGCAATGGGTTGTACACTCCGTGAGTTGTGGTGTACAGTACATGGCAGGGTGAACAGGTGCACAGCAATACTCTGTACATTGATGGTGGTATCCAGGGGAAGGCACTCACCTAGTGACACAGCACATGCATCACACACATGTATACTGTTGCCAGTATGGATTGACTATAGCTGAACTGCATGCTGTTCTGTACCATATGTTCTGCATGTTGACAGATGGGTAATAGGAAGACTGTTGTTATCAGTTAATGGTACTGTATATCCTTTAACTATCTGTTACACTCAAAACCATAATATACTTAACTATAAACCTCTTCATACAACTCTATAAACTAACCTTTTCTTAATTACTAATGCTGTTAGTCTTGAGTACTATTTCTTCATGTTTGACTTTTTTAAGTCATTTTTTTAATGTTTTTTGTAAATTTGTTAACTTTATGATGTAATATTCTATGTTAATGCCATTTTTCTAATTTTGAATTTGATATTTTTGTATGTGTTTTTGTACTGGAGCTTTTCTCTCCGAGCCTCTACTGAAAATGGACATATATTCAGTTGGACTAGCCCGGTCAACAAATATAAAATAAAATAAAATAAATAAAATAAGACTGTGCGTACTATCATTATGCAACCACGCATGTGTGTGTGTGTGTGTGTGTGTGTGTGTGTGTGTGTGTGTGTGTGTGTGTGTGTGTGTGTGTGTGTGTGTGTGTGTGTGTGCATCCTGGTGGTTAGTTAGTTCATCTGCAGGGTCACTCTGGTGAAGTGGAGGGAGGTAAATGCAAGTAGGATGCATTTGTGCATGTGTGTGTTTGTGTGGGAGGCCATGTATGCACATGTGTGATTGTGGGGTGTTCATATGGCGGTACCTCCCTTTGGGACCATGCAGTACATGGACATGTACTGCCACATTACACACCAGGAATACCTATCAAGCGTGTAATCACAGGACAGCAACTAGTATAATAAGGTCTGTAGTATGGAACAGGCATCCAGAGGGAAGGTAGACACCAGGTGCACCCTTAATATCGCAATCACTAGAGAGGTCACCTACAACCCACGTATGCAGCACTACAGATGCATTAGGGAAGTACTAGTCAACACCAGGGAGTGCATCCAAATGTTACAGTTGTCACATGATAGGCAAAAGGAACAGCATATCTGGCATGTACTGAGCATTGCATACACATGACACACCAGTGCGAGATATTATGGATACAAAATAGTAGCCCACACATATAGGGGCCATGCATATCATGTCCAGACATACAGAGGGTGCATAGCGAATGACAGCAGTGAGGCCACGTAAAACCACTACACACAGGTCAGGCAGGTAAAGTGGCAACAGGCCTTGTGTTGTGGCCGTTTGTGTGGGCATTTAGAGGACTGAGATGTTAATGAGTGGTATCGATGTGTGTATGTTAACAAGTGTGATGCAGGATGGGGTAACACATGGACATATTCATAGGATTGTCTGTAAAGCCATGGACAGGTAGGTATTACGGAGGTGCATGTGTGTGTGTGTGTGTGTGTGTGTGTGTGTGTGTGTGTGTGTGTGTGTGTGTGCGCCGCAGGTGCGCGGTGTGTGTGTTTCTACCGTTGGGGTAAATGCTGTACAGGTTTTAAAGTGCATTTATTGTTTTCCCACAGGTGGCTTAGGCGGGACCACGTCCCTCCTGGGTATCCACCTGATGTTGGTGTCCATACAGACACCAATGATGATGATAGTACTGTTGAGGCACAGGTGGGGTTGTCAGGGGCCAACACTGTGCCAGCATTTGACATCCCCCTTTTAGCCACCCCAATCCCCAAGACACAAAGCCACGCCTACACATACCCCATCACCAGTGCCCATAGTGGAAGACCAGCTGGCATTTGGTGGCAGTGCACAGGCAAGTGTGGTAACCATGCCTATTGTGTTCAGTCACAGCAGGCATAGCCGGATATCCAGCAGGGCACCACATAGGCAGATGACCCAGGGTGCTCATGGTAGGGCAGCTGGACATCATGCCCCTGGCTTAGGCGACATAGCTGGTACCAGCAGGCACATGTTTCTGGCTGTCATGGTGATGCAGGCACGTATGGAATGTTACACCAGATAGGGACTGAGGCTGCAGAGGGCTGCTCTCGCATCTGTAAGCAACAACCTCCGTGAACTGTCGGGTGTCATCCATGCTTATACTGACCTCATGGATAGATGGCAAGATGATGGCCCTCATCGGCCATGGTGTGTCTGTGCTTCAACATGTGTTGGGGATGCAGCAACACCCATGTGGATGTTGGCCAGCAATACCAACAGCTGGAAGTCAACGTGGACATGCTAGGACACCAAGGGACTCCTGTAGTGGCAGCAGTGTTCCCAGCAGTGCAGGGTGTGTGCTGTCCACACCACACCACAGCAGGCCACGTGCACATGGTCCTGGCCAGTCCCAGGAGGGACCTGGTACCAGCGGACAATTGTCATCAGCAGATGAGAGTAGCACATCAAGGCCTGTATCTGATCGCACGCATGGGAACCCCTGGTAGCACACAATCCATGTGTCCATTATTGAGTGGGCAGTGAATTGCACACCCCGCCAGGTATGGTCTGCAGCTGTCCATAAACACCTGTGTAGGGCAGCCATATGGCAGAACTGTGTGCATGCATACCCACACACTATGCAAACACACCTAGGGCAACCCCATACCTACACACACCACATCACCTCACCCAGCTCTTCACAATACACCCCTCACCCACACACATGGTGTCAAATGTATAGCCCACCCTCAGCCTCTGGCAAACCATCACACCCTGTGCATATGATGATACCTGTGCCACATCCCTGTCATCCATACTATCAATGCAGGGATAGACTGATATGGTTCTGATGCACACGGTGACTGTACAATAGTGTACCACAGTACTGCAGTGTAACATTTTGTAGGGAGTAGAGTGTAATGCATATATGGCAGGTAGTGTAGCTATCCAGCAATGATGGCTTATAGCTGTTAGTAACACTGGTTGGATGTGGTCTCTATAATGTTATCCATTTGTGTTGTAGGTGAACATGTACAGCAATACGGGATGGTCTGCAGTCATATTCCACAATGGGGTATGTCACTGTGGTGACACCATGGCTGTGACATATCTGGGGTACAGTTCAACACATGTCACATGTTAGTAAACCAGTTATTGCCTGTGCCACATGGATGGGTGGCCCGATGAGGCATGTATACCCTGCAGCCTGATGTAGACCCATCCACATACATGCACACTGTTACTTGGCAACATTGGGAGTAGACCCTACCTAGCTAAGTGTGTAGTGATACTGAAGTGTGTGGCTTATATTGCACACACCACACATCATTTAGGTGAGGTGTGTCCAGGTTACACATGCAGAAAATCCCCAGACATGTACAGTATGCTACTGGGGATGTGGATGGGTGTATTCGGCCAATATTTAGTGTGACATACTGTCATATGGCTACTACTTATTAAGAGATTGACTTAACAGCTATAATACATAAGGAGATACCAGGGAATATTGCTGCTAACTAACCTGACAGTGTGTCCAATTGTTACAGGTAGGCCGCACACATCATATGCATAACTGGCTTGGATTGTGGTAACAGTTAAGTGTATGGTTGGTGGTGACAGTGGTAACCATAACATGGTACATGGGACATATACTGGGTGTACCTTGGTGTAATGACAGTGTACACAGCATCAACATCCACCAGTGGATATTGCACTCCCTGAAACCCATGATGACACTCTTCCATTCCAACCATCACACATTGGCCGTGACTGCAATACAACCCATAGTATACCCCAACAGTGGTACTACAGGGATAGGCATCTCATGCACATGCCACATGCATAGTAGGGTGTTGCATTGTCATGCCTTACCTATGGAAAGCAACAACACTATATGTACTACTGTGTGGCAATGAGTATTGTAATAGGAGTATGTGGCCTCAGAATGCTGTCCCCTACAAATATATGGACATACACACCTACACACACATGCTAGAACACAATGGGTATACCATGCCTATCACCCCATTTGTAAAACACTGTTGTGCTGGTACTGCAAGGCTCATGTAGCCAGTATGGGGGAGAGCTTAACAGGGTACATGTAATGTCCCATACAGCAGCAGCCACAACTGACTATGCCAATGGGTGTTGCACTGCTTGTGAAGGCCCTCATGGAATTCTCAAGTACAGGTTTGCTAACACACAGACACTGCTATACTCAGTTATACACACGTGCACGTGTCAGTACTGAGGTGTATCCTTGTAGGTGGTCATAGCTGTGTACCTAGCCCTATTGTCCAAGGGCAGAGGGGTTGTGTAGGGGTTGTGTGTACAGTGTTATCCTGCTACCTGCCAGATGGCAGTGGGCATATATCGACAGACACTACTGTGGTGACCCTCAGGGTGTGAATGACATGCATCAGCCAATCCTCCAGGTGCCTCCTGCCACAAGGCCACTGAGGTGACTGCTGCATGCGTAAACATGCATTACAACACATGGTTATTGTCTGTGATGGTGACCTGTACCCAAGCATGTTCGGTTGACAGTGGTAGTGTAGCGGATGTACCTGTGGCATGTGGTGCATACAGGGTGACATCTCTTATATGTGCCACTTCTTAAACATCTAGCCAGACATGTCAGTGTCAATCAAGCTTAGGTTGCCTGTACATATCCCAGCTGGATACCTTACATCTGCACATCTGTACAGGGACTGACAGTCATCAGCTTGGCAAGTAGCTATGCAGTAGCATGAGTGTGTTGACAGATAGACTTCTGACAACAATATGTATGCCATAACTACATGTCAGAAGCCCTCAGTGACATGTGCTGTACAGACAGTAGTCTGCAGTTACATTCCACATGATGGATCATTACCCTGTAAAGGGTATATACTGTGACACAGCTCACACACCAGGGATACAACAGGGAGGCCACAGAGCCCAGCTATGTCTGCAGGTGTGCCTGTTGTCAGTACTACATTTAGCATTCTGCTCTTGCCAGGGTAAGCACTGTCAACAGTAGTACTGCCATGATACACTACATGTCAGTGTTACAGAACATACCCTTGGCTACTACCCCTATGCACATATTCACATGGATAACAGTGCTGCATACAGGCCTTACATACATCTGTGTCCCACATATGACACTTCCCACCTCTGCTACTGTAATGACAGCATATAGGCACATGTATTGTACTACATACACTTATTACAGATGTCATTACTTCCCAAGTATGTTATCAGACTGGGTGGTGTGACTCTGGTTACTAGGGCTAAGCCATGCTTAGTAAGTCTCAACATTAAGGTAATAAAACAGTTGAGTTAATTCTGCACACTTGTAGGCTTAGTTTACACTGTAAGAGCTTTTACGCTATACATAGCTTAGCACTGTTTAGCTTCACACTATATATATATATATATATATATATATATATATATATGTATATATAGATATATGGTCTATATATGTCTACATGTTTAAATCA
>NW_025059571.1:0-5419 GCF_019279795.1 Protopterus annectens
TTGTCTTCGTTACAGATGCAAATAATATTAAAACTGAGGTAGGACTACATAGTAAATTGACCATTGTAATACATGAGTATCTTAAATTTGATATACATATTATTCAAAACAATTAAAAAGACCAACCAGAAGGTAAACTTATCTACCTCTACATGGCCAGGCATTACCTTACAGACCCACTATTAGAGAGCTGATAAAAAAGAAGAAGAAGAAAAAAAAAGGCATAGCAAAATCTATTTACTTTCAGCCCTGTTATATGCTCCACCTATCCTTACAAACTTAAACTGTTCACTAAAATCCAAAGTAGCATCCTGTTACAGCAAAGTAGCTAAATTTGCTACCAACACTGCACGCAGAACCCAACACTTTTTCCTTCTTTTCTTTTCAGCTTTGCAGAACTCACCACTGCCAAGGAATGAAAACAGCTAACCTAACATACTGTCATCTAGTTACAGCGTTACAACTGATATATCATCCTGTAAAATGCCCTACATTAAAAAATATAATATTGCCCTAAACCTCCACTAGAGACCTCCATTCTGGTGATAAATTTCTGCTATGCACTTGTAAGGCAAATAATTTATCAGGGTACTCCCTATACTACTGTTACATCTGCCTGGAATGCCATCCTTACACAAGTAAAAATGACTAGCAAACTCCCAAGCTAAAAAAATCCTGCTCAAGCAATACCTTACCCAATCCTGGTCATGTTCATCACTAGGTTGATACTGCTACTGAAATCACTTATCTATCTCTAACACCCCCCCATACTTGAATCAATACACCCTTCTTTACACCCCTCAAACAATATTTCTGATATTTTTATTTTTATAACTGCCCCCTTCCACCAGTATTCTCCCTCATGCACTTCTTATGTACATAAAAGTTATAATCCTTTCAGAGACGCCCATTGGAACAGATGGCCTAGATAGAACTCATCCTATACCCTGCTCTCTCACTCAAATACTATTACCACTGTCCTGCTATAAAGTACTACCTCCCCATCTTCATAATTTGTAACTTAATCTCAGTTATACAGTTCATTATATCTCTTGTTCAAATTCATGTGTTTATATAAAACTCAGAAAGCATCTTTATTTCTTTGAACAATGTCTTACATTTCATTTTTATGGTGTAGAGAAAATCTTTTGTCTACCTACATTTCAGAACTAATCATTGTTTGGAGTAGGTCCCCGTGTGGCTACTTTTTCTAGTAGTACTGCAGGCGGTTTCCACAGCTTCACTACATTTGCGATACATATGCCTGGGTATCCTTTTTCATGGTTGTAGCTAACATCTCCTATTTTATCTGTGAATGCATGTGGCCCAAACACAAGCCACAAATACAGTAGTTACTAGAAGTAGTACCATGTCTCCAGGCCAGAAGTCTCATAGACTAACTTTCTTGTTTGTATTGTTGAGTGCATTGTCTCTGTACTACGTGCTTCTTAGCAATGAGCATAACTTTTACATTTTGAAAGACACAAATGTTGTTGAGACACTTTGAAATTTTTCTTAATAAGATTCACCTTAATTAATTGAATAATTGATAGTTTAAATGGTATATAAGGTATGCTGAAATCTATTGAACTGTATCCTTTGAACCAATAGGTACCAGATGTTCATTAAATTTCCAGTGAAGAAGCTATTTGTGTGTCTTTTCTTGGTTTTACATATGTTGCAGCATTGAATTTCAAATCCTACTGGTATTGTTTTCTTTTCATCTGAAATGTCATCCTACTCTAACAGACATCATTATTTCTATTTAAGATATTTTACACACAAATACCCATTCTGATCCCTGAATATTAATAACTTTGCTGATACGCTTTTGAATTAAACACTAATGTCCAAGAACCTTATATTTTCACACCTCTTAAAATATATTAGTTTGACATTACCCTTAATTGAAATTATGCAACACCTTTAGTGAGGATGAGTCTGATCTACATGAATGGAAGAAATTTTTCTTGTACCATTGGTTGGCTGAATATTTTAATTAAATAGATCGCAAAAAAAGTACATGTCCTGGGAGCTTGATGTCTGAGCTCAATTATGGAACTCAAATGCTGGTGATTAGTGAGAAAATACAGAAACTTGAGAATGACATTGTGTCCAGAGAAACAAGCTTGTTCGTGATCTTAAAGATTATGAGACAGGCATTTTGTTTAATTGCAACGCTAAGCAAAAACATAAATAAAGGGGGGGTTAGCAGCGGCTCAAACGAGAGTGTCAGCTTCATCAGTGTCTTGAGAGGAATACTAAGAATGTTTCCACAAGGACTGTAACATAGAGTTCCTGACAGAGAATCAAATTGCTAATGATGACATTCTTGATAATAATGTGAACTTTCAACAGACTGGAAATAAAAAAGGAAAGCAACAGATTCAAATGAAGGTCTGTCTGAATTGATGCGATTGTTTAAAATGCATTAATTTGTCTAGTTGTCTATTAATGACAATATGCTCAAAGTTTTAAATAAGAGCAGCAGTTTGTACCTACTTTTTCTCAGTTGACATCTGAGGTCAGAAGTTTTGTCAGAAAACTTTTATTATGTATTTTGCAAAACTTAATGAAACAAGTATGCTAAATTTGTGTAATGATGAACAAGAAATTTCTAGTGACTCTGACTTAGATGACAGCTTGTTAAATCTTTCAATTTATAATTATGAATGGGATGAAGTCATCAGTGATGAACAATTTTCCTAGAAATAATTTGTCATGAATATTGAAGATGTTTCCTTACACTGTTATGGTAAATTACACTTTCCCATTTGAAACATAGTGACAGAAAAATTTTCCACATATTGCAGTGTGCATTTCTACCTTAGGTTCTCTTTAAAGAGCTAGAACTTTCCTTGGGAAGTTTTGTAGAGAGGTTACATGCAAGGATGAATGGTATGCCTTACAAATATGTAAGAAGGATTATATATTTATGGATTGGGTAATCATGGACTAATTATTGTTCCATGGGGGAAGTTGTTGTCAAATTCTGATGAATATAGGTGATAATGATCTACTCTGACATATAATGTGAATTGTTACTTATTTTAAAAGGTGACTTGGGATTTTTGTCACAGAACAATGTTAAAAATTGTATACCAACCTACTGTGCCTATTTTATATGCTTTACCCAAAGTTACAAAACCTGTTAGAAGGCAGGCCCATCATATCCGATTGGTTCTTTTCTTGAAAATGTTAATTTGTTTGATTTTCAGTTGAAGGATTATTTGAAGAGAGTAGTGGCTCATATTAAGAATACACAGGATTTGATTAATCACATTTCCTTTAGAATGGAACTATGGTATTACTGGGCCACTATTGATGTTAAATCCTTTATACCAATATTGACAAACAGTGGGGACTTGAATCAACATATGTTGGGTGAAGGCTAGAACTTCCTTTTGGTCTATTTGTTGAATTTTGCTTCACAGCTTTTGTTTCAATAATGAATTATTCTTACAAATCAAAGGCACTGCATGGTGCATATGCCATCATATGCCATTATTTATATGGATTTTTTTAAGAAAATTATTAAATTTTTCAAAAATAATGTGATTATGTATAAGCGATATATAGATGATTTAATTTTCATCTGTAAAGGGGAAGTTTGTGAGTTTCTAGATTTTTTTACCACACTGAATGATAATGAACATAAGTTACAATTTTCCTATGAGCTTAATAGGAGTGAGATTAATTTTCTTGACTTAACATTCTTTGCAATAGATAACAAAATACATTTCAGACCCTATAGGAAACAAACATCAGTTAACATGTTTTTACATTCCACTAGTATGCATCCCCAGCATTTGATTAATGCTTTGCCCTCAGGGGAATTTCAAAGAATCGATCATAGTGTTAAAGAAGAGCTGGATAATGAATTGAATATAGTATTTTCCAGGTTGTTGGAAAGGGGATATGACTATAATCACTTAGTGTATATGGACAGGCAAGTGAGCACATTAGGGCTCCTAGTTTTGTGGAACATACCAAACATTTGGTCACTAATAAGGTTGCTGAGAAAATTGACGTTGAGAAAGTATTTTTTGTAATGAAATTCACTTTTCATAAAATAATGACTTCTACCATTAGAAAATTTTGTATTTAATTTGTCAGGATGAAGTATTGGTGAGTTATTTCCAATATTGTTAATTTTTCTTTTAAAAGGAAATAATTTAAAATTTTGAATTTAATTTTAACTCCCCACAAAAGGGTCATATAACTTCTAGCAGAAAAGGCATTTGCATGGATCTTGTGTATGCTGTAGGGTTTTGAATATAGATAGTTTTAATAATATCAAACATATTTAGGAATACTTTCACTGCAGGTCCACATGTGTAGTGTATATTTTGGGGTGCTCTTGTTCAAATGTTTGGTATGTTGGACAAACCTGAATGGTTAGAATTAGGTGCTTGAACATCTTAAGGACATAAGAAATGTCAACCTTTCCAGCCCTGTGGCAAAGCATTTTATTGATCATCATGGGGTGGTGATAGTCTGAAATTCAGGGATTAGGAAGACCTTTATTTCCAGAGGAGATGATGTTGTAGGTAAACTTTTGGAACTGGAGACTAGAATGATCATTAAATTCAACACTTTGAAGCCTTATGGGTTGAACCAAGAATTGGCCTTATAATATATTCAAATATTAAATATTAAGTATATTTATTTATATATTTATATTTATTTCATAGGCTTATTAATTTGTATATTTATTTATTTATTTATGTATGTATTATAATTGTTTCTATTTTCATAGGCTTTTTATAATCATTGTTGGATTTATGTGTTTCAAATGAAATCTGTTTAAAATATCTTGAAAGTACACATATATTTTGTTGTTGAGATCACTTTAAGGTGAAATTTTTCTTAATAGAGATTGCATCACTTAATTAATTGAATAATTGATAGTTTAAATGGTATATAAGGTTGATGCTGAAATCTATTGAACTGTGATCCTTTGAGGAGGTACCAGATCGTTCATTAAATTTTTCCAGTGGAAGAAGCTATTTTGTGTGTCTTTTTCGTTTTGGTTTTTACGTATGTTGCAGCTATCCCTTCACTCAACCCCATGCCACTATGTTACGATAACAGACAGTGAAGACTCTCAGTAATATGGCTTACTACTCCATGCTCTGTTTTGCATCACACTTTGCTAAACATGGACATCTTTTTATCAAACCTCTACCTCATCTTAGCCTTCATTTACTATGGGTATCATTCCACTTAACCTGAAATAATCAGCTATTTCCTCTAAAACCACTCAAACCATCATTCCACTGTCAGCTTATATATTCCTTTCTAACATAATTTTAGGAAGACACACTATTCTGCAATGCTAGACTTTAATTGGCCTACTGTGGAGTAGTCTGGGATTTTTGAACTCTATTTGACTTTTTTTTCAAACCTATTGTTAATA
>NW_025059572.1:0-5568 GCF_019279795.1 Protopterus annectens
TCAGAGGAATAATCTGAAGAAACTGGCTCAGGGGCTCTGCTCTAAGCCTCTTCTCTGGAGGTGGTGAGAGGCCCTGTCGGGGTGAGACTGGGTCCCCTGATCAAAGAAATGAGATCCTCTGCTAGACTAAGCATTTGAGTACAGAGCTAGGCCTGTGAGAGGGGCTTTAGCAGGCACGGCCTTTGAAGATTTAGCTGCTTTAGCCCTGGCAAAAGCCTTAATTGACATGGATGCAGGGGCCTAGCAGCTCCAGCAGGAGTAGATACATCTAAGGGATAGTATCTGATAAATCCTGAGAAACTGTAAGAGCAGGTGGATTTTCAGTAGCAGATTCAGCCATGCTGGAAGGCCTCGGAAGGAGGCATGCTAAGGAAGAACCGGTTTCCCGAAACCGAGACACTCGTTGGCTTAACAGCGTTTGGGCCGAAACCGGACCGCGAGTGTCGGTCCTTTTCCTTACGCTTTTAGCTAAATGTGAAGTCGGAGTCTCGACGGCATGATATAAGAAAAGCGAGCTGAAAAACTCCTCTGCAAACTCCGCCCGACGCCTAAGTTTTCGCCGGTTGAAGGAAGCACAGGCTAGACAAGCTGCTACGCCGTGGTCTGGGCCTAAACAAGGTAGGCAGTAAGAGTGGAAATCTTTATGAGGTATTTGTTTCCCACAAGTTAAACAGTTATTCACTTTTTCTGACATTGGCTGAGCAAGAAAGAGTCCCCAACGGGTACTTAGCTTAGAAGTCTCGTAGTAATCTCTGGTTCTGACCGACCGGCACTTTAACAGCTTGTCAGCCACTGCAAAGAAGACTGAGGAAGAGAAGTGCCGGGCTGGATACCTTTATACCGAATAACTGCAGCAGACGCCGGGTGAAGTGCGACATCAGCCAGGCCAGACCTAGAACACTTTGGAACTGCCGATCGGTGGGCTGCCTGACGACAGGACAACCCATTTGTGAAGACTGCAGATGCATCCTTGAAGGACATCAGGGAGGTTAATGGATTGATTAATGTTTGCTTCAGAAGCTACCTTGGGAAGAAAGGACGGGTTGGTCCTGAGGTATACAGGGCCGGATGAAAGACCAAGTAAGGAGGCTTGACTGATAAGGCTTGAAGTTCTGAAACTCTTGGCCGAGGTAATGGCTACTAAAAGGCCGCTTGAAAGATAAAAAATTTTAGATCTCCGCCGGAGTTCAAGGGGAGCGGTCAAGGCCTGAAGGACCAATGAAAGGTCCCAAGGTGGAACCACTTGCTTTACAGGGGGTCTGAGAAGAAAAGTACCTTTAGGAAAATCTTACACAATTTAGCAGACATCAGTGGACTGGAGTCTTGACCAATATGATAATGAGAAATTGCAAGTTGCACTTTGACCGTGGAACTGCTGGCACCATCATTAAAAGAGTGGTTAAGAAGTAAACACCAGAGGAAAACTGTAAAGGGGTCAGACCTTGCCGCCTGCCCAAATGGAGAACCTTTTCCATTTTTTTTGGGTAAACTTTCCTGGTAGATGGTTTATGAGCCGCTACCAGGATGGCCTTAACGGGAGCAAATACCGAGTCCGGGGGAACTGGAGCAGCCAAGCAGTCAGCTTCAGGTTGTCCAGATTTTGATAGATGGGGGAGATATCAGTTTCGAATGGGATCTAGAACCCAAGGAGGATTCCCCGAGTGAGACCTTAGGAAGGGGAACCAGATCTGTGGGGCCAGAATGGGGCAATGAGAATCATTCTGGAGGGGTTTCTGAAGAACTTGGAGCATCAGAGGCAAAGGGGTAAGCAAAAAGAAGATCGGGGGAAGCATGCACCAGAGCGTTTTTGGGGTATTGGGGGGGGTTGGGCAAAAAACTGGACTTGGTGTTTGGGGGAGCAAAAGATCGCAAAAGGAGTTCCCCGAAGATGCATTTTCCTGAGCATTGAGAGACCATTTAAGGGGGAGAGAATGGTGCACTGAGTTTGCCCCAAATGTTGGACCGACCGAATATGCGTGCAAAAAAGGGTTTGGGGGAGATTGCCCATTCCCACACCTCATGGCTAAAAGAGGGTAAGACCGGGTTTCCCCGGATATCCCCAAAAAAATGTTGCCCCATGAAGCAATAGCCCCGGGAAAAAAGGGTTAGTGCTTCCCCAAAAGAGCACTGCTCTCATCTCAGAACATTGAAAGCAGTTCGGGAAAGTCCACGTGCCTTTGGGCCGTGGGCCAAAATGCCCCCACCCAGGCAGGTGTCCATGGTCACCGTGGCGAGGGGGGAAGCAAAAAGGGGAGCCTTTGGGGATCTGGGTGGGGCCACCACAGGGGGGACCGCTGATCGCAATGGGATGATGTAGGGAAAAGCAAGATAAGACCACTGAACTAGAGTGTCCATTGAAGGACCATATTGAACCTGGGGGAGGAAGAAAGCTATGCTGCGCCTGGACCCTAGAGCTGGACCAACTCCGAACTGAGCTGGGGTGGAGAATGGCGCACCTGGGGCTGCAGATTCTGAATTTTGTCTGCAGGGGGAAGGCTCTTAACCGTGGTCTAACCTGGCACCTATAAAATCTATGAACGCGGGGGCTAGGTTGGACTTTTCTTTTTTTTGTGATGCCCAGCGGGAGCTAGATGGAGAAAGGAATTTCCCCCAAAAACAGTAGATGCCTTGTTGGGCTGAGAAGCCAGTCCCAGGTAAGGGGAAAACCTGCACCCCTGAAGCCTCAGGTGGGCCCCTACCACCAATACCTTTGGGGAACACCCTGGGGCTGTGGTGAGACCAAAGGGGAAAGGGCCCCAAGGGGGACTTTCCCCGCCAAGGGGGAAAAGTACAGTTTTGTACCTACCATAAATGTAGATGTCCCAACTGGATAGCATCTGCAGTCATAACAAATGGGTTGTCCTGGGCAGCCCCGGTCGGCCGGTTCCAAAGTCTGGGTCCCGGGGCTGATGTCGCACTTCACCCGCGTTTTCTGCTGGTTTGGTATAAAGGCATCAGCCGGCCCTTTTCCTCAGTGTTTCTTGCCCCAGATGCCAGTTGCCCTCTTGGAAGGCTAAATTTTGGAAAATGCCAATGTTTCCAAAAAGTAGAAGACAAACACAAAAATAAGCATGTATGTACATATATACAAACAAATACACCATAAGAGACTCCCCAGCTATTTAGGAGGGTAAATCCCCTAGGAGTACCACAGAGGGAAGGAGGGATTTGACTGCAGTTTATCCAGTTCGGACATCTACATTTATGGTAGGTACAAAACTGTACTATGTCCTTCATGGATGCATCTGCAGTCATAAAAAGGGGAGAATACCATAGCCAAACTAGGGAGGAGGAAAAAAAATTATGGTTTTAGGATCCCTTGCAGTACAGCAGTGGCAAACCCTGCTCGGGATCTAGAATATAGAGGTAAATTATAATGCTTGGCAAATGTATGCACGGAGGTCCAAGTAGCCCCTCAATAATGTCTTGGTTGCCACCGTAAGAAAGCTGTGGTAGTGGCTGTAGCCCTTGTAGAATGAGGCCTTATGTTCTGTGGAATTGGTTTTCCATGGTAGGAGTAAAAAATCTTATGCAATTTCCTATCCATTTGGAGATTGTCTGTTTGGAAATTGCTTTTCCTTCCTTCCTGTTGCATAGGCTACAAAAGCTGGTCAGTTTTTCTGTTACTTTTGGTTCTGTCCAGGTAGTAGCGAAATGTCTATGTACATCCAAGGTATGCAGCATTCTTTCCCCCTGTTTTGTGGTTGGGAAAGAAGGTAGGTAGGTGGATTGCCTGGTTTAAAGACACTCTGGATACCACCTTAGGCATAAATGTAGGATTAGTTCTCATGGACACCTATCTTGATGGAAGATTAGGAAGGGTTGTACTGCCATTAAGGCCTGTAGTTCAAACCCCCCTTTCTGAGTAATTGCCAGTAGGAAAGCAGTTTTCCATGACAGGGTTTTAGATCTGCTGTTGCTGCTGGTTCAAAGGAGGGAGTGTCAACTTTTCTAGCACAAAGTTCAAGTCCCATGCTGGTAATGGTGGTTTCCTAGGAGGTTTTACATTCTTGATCCTCTGAGGAACTGCCTGAGTAGAGGATGAAAGACAGGTGGATCAAAGCTGTATTCTGCTGAAATAGCTGATGCATGGGTCTTGAGGGCGGAATAGGACAGGCCTGTATGTAGAAGCTCTGAACTCCAGAATGTTAGCAATATCTATGTTGACACATCTTTTCCTCTTTCAGTACTCCAAATGACAAACCTTTTCCATTTTCCTGCATAGTTCCTTCTTGTTGAAGGTCTGCGGGGTTCAAGGATAATCTCTTTAACCCTTTGGGAAAGGTCTGGGTTAGTTGCTGCTATGTGATGTTCCAGGCAGTCAGTTGCAAGGTTTTAGGTTTGGATGCATGATGTTGTAGTTGTTCTGAGTTAACATCAAAGGCATCAGGGTATTGACCACATTTTCCCGAGACATGCTCCGGAGCAATGGGTACCAGTGTTGTCTTGGCCAGTTGGAGCTATCAGGATTATCCTTGGACGTCCTTTTTGATTTTCAGTAGTACCTTGTGCATCAAAGGAAGAGGTGGAATGCATATGCTGTCAGGCCTTTCCAGCTGAAGGATAGAGAGTCCACCTTCCATGCAAGTGGGTGGAATGTCCTTGTGCAGAATTTTTGAGCTGGTGATTGAGTGGGGATAATAGATCTATTTGTGGCATTCCCCATTTCTTTGTGATGGCCTTGAAGATGTCCGGGGGTAGCATCCATTCGTGAGCATCCGAGGTGGTTCTGCTTAACATGTCTGCTAGGTGTTCTTTTCCGGTACAAATATTGCCTGTAACTGGATGTTGTAGCAGATCCAGATTCCAAAGGTCCAAAGTCATTCTGCATAGGGGGTATGAATGAGTGCCTCCCTGTTTGTTGATGTACCACATGACTGTGGTGTTGTCTGTCCTTATCATCAAATGGCCTTCTTTGAGGAATGGTCTGAATTTTTTGGATTGCCAGTTTTACTGCCAGCATTTCTTTTGGTTTATGTGCAGGTGCAGCTGGTCCTGAGTCCACAATCCTTGTATGCATTTGTCCAGCATGTGCCCCCCTCCTAGGTCTGAGGCGTTTTGATGGTTTGGCTTGCTAAAGTTGTGGAAGGGTAAGCCTGGGTTTGACTGGCATGCTTGAGCCCACCATAGGAACTCCTGTTTTAGGCATGGGATTAGTGGTATTTCTGTTTCTAAGCTGTGCCTGTGTTGAGACCATAAATTCTTTAGGTACCACTGTAGCTTTCTCATATGCAGTCTGGCATGTGGGACCAAGATTATGCATGATGCCATGAAGCCCAAGGCCTGCCGTACTTTTCTTGCTGTTAGTTCGTTCTGCTTTGTTAATGCCAAGAAGTAAAGAGGGGGTTCTCTTAGTTTTTCTGCAGTTAGGTATGCCTTTTGTTTTACTGTGTCCAATTCTGCGCCCAAGAATGTTCTTGTTTGGGATGGTATCAGCCTTGACTTTTGTAAATTGACTGTGTATCCCAGGGCTTGTAGCAAGTAAATGACCCTTTGTAAATCTGTTGTCAGCTTGCTTTTGTTGTCCGCATGTAACAGGCAGTCGTCCAGGTATGGATAAATTTGGAT
>NW_025059573.1:0-5407 GCF_019279795.1 Protopterus annectens
AAAAATTAAAAAAAAGTTTTTTTTCCCTAAAGTATTTACAAAGACATCCACTACAATCAGATCAATTAATTAAACTAAAATACCATGCTATTGAAATTAAAATTTTTAACAAATTTTGTAAATTATCCCATACAATAAAATAAGATGTTTTTCTGTTTGTTCTAGTCCTAATTGTGTTTATTTCCATATGGCACACTATATTCATAACATTTTTAAATTCATTGAACGAAGGAGGTGTATCTGAAATCCAATTTCTAGTTATTATTTTCCTAGCCACTGCTAGAATAGACCATAACAAGGGAAGTTTAAACCCTTTTTTAACACTTTGAGGTACAGGTGTGTTGAATAATATAAGAGATTTAGAAATAATGAAATTATCTGTGAAAAGAGCCTGAAAAAATTCATTAATTGACTTCCAGTATTCTTTCAATTTTATACAGTCATAAAACATATGAGCCCAGTCAGCATTAATTTCTACATTACATCTCTTACATAGATTATCTTTATTATTTATTTTATTCAACATCAAACGTGTATAAATAGATCTATGTAAAAATTTCCATGTATAAAGTCTCCAGACAATGGAAGACATAGTTCTATAAGCAGATTCCAATATATATTGTTTATCTTGTTGATTTGGTGGGTCCCCATTAATAGAAGTGAAATAATTCCAGTATGAATCTACACTGTAAAAAGTTTCTTGTCTGATAATTTTATGTATGTATGAAAGTTTACCTTTATCAGAAACTTTATGTTGTAAATTTAATATCAAGTAATCAATCAGTGTTGGAATAGATTCTTTAACAGTTATAGACATTAAATCTATTTTATTAATGAGATGTTGTCTAAAGGTCTGAACCTCTAACCAGCAAGTTTCTCTTAGATCAAATTCTTGTTTTAAGAAATCTAGATTTTTAACTTTATTATCAGATATCAACTGATACCAGTACTTTAGATCATTATCTATAGCTAAATGAGTTCCTTCAGAAGTAGATGACAAAAGCATACCCTGAGTATACATTATAGGAAATACAATAAAATTCCATTCCCTATACTTAGGGTGCATGAATATAAAGTTACGATAACTAATAATAATATTTAATGGGTAACAAACCATATGTTTAGGTGTAATAGGTGAAGTACAAAATTCCTTTAGTAACCATAACATGGAGTTATTTACAATCATATTTTTATGTGTTAAGGAGATTTTCATGAAGTGTATACTAATTAGCTCCCAATAATCTTTCCATTTTGTGACATATGACTGATCTATTAATAAAGTAATAACTTTTACAATAGAAGAGATAGTATATAAATTAAAGTCTGGAAAAGAAATACCCCTTGAGACCAGCTATTAGTATGTTTCTTTAATGCAATCCTAGGTCTATTAGGTGCCCATAAGAAATTTAACATTAGGGGTTCAGTTTCTTGATAATTATTTTGTAGGTGGAAGTATTATTGATTGTATTAAGTATAAAATCTTGGGGAATATTATCATTTTAATAATTGTAAGTCTCTCCTCCATAGTAAAAACATATTATTCCAGGTATTAAAAGATTTTGTATATTAAGAAAACAGGTATTATAATTATTATATATAATAGATTTAATATCTTTAGATAGTATTATACCTAAATAAGTTATCTGACCTGAATTGGGTACATATTTAGTAAAATCACTAATGAGAATATTTTTTCGTATATATAGGTAGTATTTTAGTTTTTCTTCATTGAATATTAAACCAGAAATACTTTTAAAATTCATCATGTTATCAAATAGAGACTGTATAGAAGAATTAGATCCTGCTGATGTAATTAGAACATCATCTGCAAAAAGTTGAATTTTGGGTGTTGTATTTTCATCTATTTCAAAACCCTCTATGTCAGTACTGTTTCTGATCAAATTAGCCCAAGGCTCCATTACTAAAGTGAATAATAGTGGGGAAAGTGGACATCCTTGTTTTGTACCTTTAAGAATGGGTATTTTTTGTGAAACATATGTTCCTACCTTAATATAACCCAACGTTCCTTTGTATAAATGCTCAATTAGATTTACAAATGCATACGTTTGTGCACTTCATTAAGGTAAACAGATAGTCCCAACTTACTGAATCAAATGCTGAACTTATATCAAGACTAATAAGTGTTAAATCTTTCTTTTTCCTATTTGCAAAATCTATTAATGTTAAAGTTCTTCTTATATTATCAAAAGTATTTCTATTTACAATGAAGCCTGTCTGATCTATATCTATAATGCCGGGAAAGATTGTCTTCAATCTATCAGCAAAGATATTCATAAACATTTTATAATCAACATTAAGTAACGAGATGGGCGATATGAAGAACATCTAGTTGGATCTTTATTAGGTGTTGAAATTGGAGAAATAATTGTATATTCCCAGGGTGAGGGGGGGGGTTATTAACTCAGTTTGGGCCAAAATAAAACCTTATGTATTAATGAATATGTATTTTAGAAAGGATTTTTATATATCTCTGGTATAATACCATCATTACCGGTGCTTTGTTTGATTTAAGCTTATTTGTGTAATACTTCTATATATGAAATACTCTTGTCAATAGTTTATTGTTGTTTATTAAGCTTTTTATTCATGTTTGTAGTTATAAACTCCTTTGTTTTATCTTTAGGTTCCATGTTGATGTTATTATAGTTAATTTTGTGAAAGTGATTTCTACGGTGTCTAGTATTTCTGGTATACTAGAAACATTTCTTCTTTTTCCTTAGAGAAAAGATTTCTTTGATATGGTTTGTTTCTTGTTTTGTTTTTATTTTTTAAGAGTCTATGTGGTATTTAGGGCTTATTTAATAAGACAAAACTTGTATTTCTAAAGTTATTTTAACTTTATGAGTTAAAATTTCTTTGTATTTCTCATTTAGTTTGTTTATTTCTTCAATAACTTTCTTGTCCATAATATTTTCTTTATTATTATGTTTATGAGTCTAATTTACTTTGAATATCTAACAATTCCTTATCCCAAGATTTCCTTTTATTATTATACCATCTGATACTTTGTCCATATAGATATGATTTTAAGGCATCCCAAACATAAACAATGGAGACTTCAGGAGTGTTATTTATGTCAAAAAAAGTTTTACTTCTGAAAGTATATATTCTTTATAGTCTTTTAGTTGAGTTAAGTATGCTGGTATCCTTTTGATCTGAACATTATGAGTATTTTTTATCATGAATTCAAAACAATTGAATTATGATCAGATATAGGACATGAAATGATTTTGGAATTAATTAAATCTGTTACCATCTGGTTAGAAATAAAGACCCTATCTATTTTTGAATAAGTTTTGTATCTGTTAGAAAAAGGTGTATGGTAATGATTTTGAATCTATCTGATTATTAATATCATTAAAATGAATTAGCAAAATCCTTTAAATGTTTTGCATTAGATGTAATTCTTCTTTTCCCATAGTGGTAGTATCATTTCATGTAGTATACAATTAAAGTCACCAGCTAAAATAATATCTCCTATAGAGAATGATATGATCTTATCAAGATGATGTTTCACTGTATTAATACCAATTCCAGGTATCCAATATACATTAATTAAAGTGTAAGTCTTCCCATTAATTTGTATTGTAACCCTACAAAACATTCCTTTGTCATCCTGATAAGACTTAATGGTTTTAGGAATGGGCATACTTTTATTCCATAAAATAGCCACTCCTCTTTTTTTCTGAGTGTGCTCAGAACTAACCAATACTGTATATTTGTTTGTGGCTAGTTTATCAATATCTTTTTTCAAGAGATGGGTTTCTTGTAGGAAGACTAAGTTGGCCTTATGTAAATTAATGTATCTTATTAGGCTTGCCCTTTTACATGGATTATTCAATCCATTAATGTTTAAAGAAATTCCTTTTAAAGATGTCATTTGGCATTTTTAAAACTTAAGAATCTTATGATCAAAATAACAAATAACAAGATAAGTAATGTTACATCTCCTCCTTTAGGTGTACCTTTAAATATAGCTGTATTTATTGAATCTCTTAAGGGATTTGTATAGGATTCAATTTTGTTTGTAGTGACAATGAATGTACAAAATATATTGTGGATGTCAAAACTATATACAAATAACAATGAACAAGTGAAAATAATGTAAGGATTAAACCTTGCATCCAGCCTGGAGTTAACCCAACTTGTATGGGTATTTACCACCTGCCAACCCCCACTCCTAAGCAGCAGTACGCCGCCACCACCTTATCAATTTTAATAGTTATATTTAAATGAGTTAACAGTTTTCAATTCCACCATTCTAGCAACATAAGACTACTATTACTTGTAAAACAGCATCATATAACTAAAATAAACTTTTTTTAAACTGTTCATACTACTATATACATCCATGTAATATAAAACACTTGTATGCAAATAGTATTCAAATAATCTTGATGTTAGAAACTCAAGAGGAGAAAATAAGTCTCTAGTTTCATTCATTTAAATCAAAAACTTTGGCTAATATGATTCAGACATTACATATATTAGGATGCATCTATTTTCTGTCATGTAAATACAGTTAACAGCTTCCAAAAACCTTGAATTGCTTGTATATGAGCATTTACTCAAACTCATTTTGCCAATAGAATAAAATATTGTATTCATAGAAATTGTTATAAATCATACTTCATAGTTAAGCAGATTCTCAGAAACATTTATATACAGATCTACATACACACACACACACACAATATATATATATACATACAACATACACACATACATATATATATATAGTATATATATATATATATATATATATATATATATATATATACACATGTACACACACACACACACAACATACACACACACACAAACACACACACACACACACACACACACACACACACACACACACACACAACATTAAAATATATATATCTGATCTCACTGAGTTGTATCTTTACTGAGCACCATCTTACATTGTGCTTCAATAAATCTGTCTGCTTTATACAAAATAATGACAGCAAACACATTTTAGTAACCAGATTTTACAAACATGCTATACTACTGCTTTAAAATATATCACATGACAATTTCTTCCAGTATAGAGTTATAAAATTATTTATGCTTGTCAATCAGATGAATTAAATGAGTTATAGTAATGTATATATTTGGGACATAGGTTTTAACACATATTATTAATCTGCTATTCCTGTATCTGTGATGTGTCAGTGTGATATCTAGGTCAAAGGTGAGACCAGCTGCTTTCAGCTTCTCTGTGAGAATTCTGAGAGTTGAAGCTTTTGAAGTAGCTCATGGACACTGTGCATGAGACAGCCCACATCCCAATTGTCTCTTTTTTGGCGGAAACTTTTAAACTAGTGACAAACATTATTTAGCAGTGTAAATGCATCTAAACATGACAAAACCTTCACTG
>NW_025059574.1:0-5331 GCF_019279795.1 Protopterus annectens
CGAATTTTGCTATGCCCTTTTTGAGGTTAGTATACTGTGCCTCTGTCTAACAGTGACACAGAAGTGATACCCGGGGTAAACCTACGATCTCCCATCCACTCATCAAGATTCCTCTTGAAGAGAGTAATGAGGGACTCTGCCTAACCTGGACTGGGATTTTATTCCAGAGTGAAGGGAGCCTCTGGGTTATGAATCTGTCCCTCCAGCATGTCCTATTTATTTCAGTGCTGAGGTTCAAGTCTCTCGAGCGTGCTTGATGGGATTTGGATTTTCTGAGGTGCAGCATGTCCATTAATTCCGGTTCGGACGTGACTTTTATCAATCGGCCATAGATCACCCTCTGATGGTATGCTACCTGAGTAGGCTAGATTTCTTTAACCCGGGCATATGGCATCTGTGTTGAGCCCTTTAGTCCTCTTGGTGAAATTACTTTTAGGTCTTTCAGTTGCTGCAGGTGTCTAGTAATTACATCCCAAAGGGCATTTATGTAATTCATAGGCACAATGGGGATGGTAAAGAAAGCGATGACCTCTGATCTAGATGTAAAATCCCTTCATGATGCGATGACTACAAAAATGTTCTTACTTTGGCCACTTGTCTCAAATGAAGTTGCCTCAACTTGGGTCCCAAATTCTCATTCTTCTTCTGTACTTAATGGACTACCTATGTGGCCAATTTGTGAGCACTTTTTTTGCCAAAGGGGATGACTATACACTTTTGGCATTTAACGGAGCCATGGCTCTGGCATGATTGTCTGTTTCTATGAGGCCCTTTTGTAGGATGCTTGTGTCAGCTGGAGAGTTGATTATCTCACCTAGTTTGCAGTCATATGCAAACTTGGTCAGCCACAGTCCTTCCATGTTGGCCTGTACCTCTGAGAAATATATACCGAACAAGAGAGGTCCCAGGACTGAGCCTTGTGGAATGCCACTTGTAACTGGTTTGGAGTCTGACATGGCTCCAGCAATTCTAACCATGTGGGTTCTGTTCTTGAGCCAGTTTGCAACCCATCTAGTGACATAGGGGTTTATATTTAAGCTGGTGAGCTTATCTATAATGCCCAAGTGGGGTATTGTATCGAAGGCTTTTGCAAGGTCCAGGTAGGCTGTGTGGACCACCTTCCCCTCGTCAATGGCCTTGGTGATTGTGTCAAAGAAATCGACCATTTTTAAGAGGCAGGATCTGCCCTTAACAAAGCCGAACTGGGTAGGATCCAGTGTCTGTAGGTCCCCAATATCTTTATTTATGAGGTCCATGATGATCCTTTCCATAGCTTTGCAGACCAAGCTAGTCAGGCTTATGGGGCAATAGTTTCCAGGATCCGTTGAGGCACCACCTTTGTGGAGAGGGACCACTGTTGCTGTTCGCCACTCTTTGAGTACATATCCTGTAGTAAGGCTGAGATTGAACAGTAGTTTTATGTTTGGGTTTAGCTCTTCTTGGAGTTCATGTAGGATGCAGCCTGGGACACCGCCCGGTCCCATTGATGCTGTGTTTTTTGCTTTGGAGTGGTCAACTCATACCTGTGCATCTGAGATGTTAGGGTATAGCTCTCTGCTGGGTTAGATATTTGCCCGTTTGGTGGGGGGGGGGGAAGTTTCGGGTGAACCTGTCAGCTAGGATGTTGGCAATGTCTGTGGGTTCATTGTATTTTTTGTAATTTTGGACTAATTCTGAGCTTATCTGGGAATTCCCTCCCAGGTTCCTAACATAACTAAAGAAAGCCTTGTGATTATCCTTAGTGTCCTGTGCAATTTTTCTCTCGAAGCTGACCTTAGACGATTTTATGAGTGCCATAGTTTTTTGCTAATACTGATCAGAGATGCCTTCTCCTTTTGGGATTTTGCTCTATCATGTAGTAGCTTCCTCCTTCTATTGTATAGTTTGTTTATGGCTGGGGTCCACCAGACAGGACGCCTGCCTTTGGAGGATTGGGTCTTGGTTTTATTTGGGATTGATGATCCATGCATTCCTGAAGGTGTTCATAGAATGCGTTTATAAAGGATTCTGTGGTCTGGGCCGTATTTTCCACAGGCCCGGGGGCTTTGAAGGATTCCACCTCAGTTTTGAGGAGTGTGAAATTTGCTTTAGAGAAGTTTTTCACTGTGGTTTTCTGGGCAGGGGGTGGGGTCAGGATGTGAATATCCAGTGAGATTAGTTTATGGTCTGATCTTACCAGTGAGGGATACACTTCTGGTCTGGAGCATAGAGCCCCATGTTGGTGATGATCAGGTCCAGTATGTTTTCCCCTCTTGTGGGAGTGGTAACAAGTTGTTCCATAGCATTTGAGTTTATAAATTCTAGGAACCTTTGGGCTAGGGTGTTGGAGCTAGAGTAATGCTCCCAGTCTTTGTTTGGGTAGTTGAAGTCACCCATATAATGATGTTTGGAGAGACCTTCATATTTTCCAGTGTTCTCAGGAAGGCCGAGTGGGGTTCCTGGGTTTGGGAGGTGGACTGTAGCAGGCTATAAACTGGAAGGCAGTTTTACCCACTGTTAGTTGTACATGGATAGTCTCTGATGCTTGGGTTTTGCCACCAACCTGGAGGTGTGGGTATCTTTGATGAATATTGATACTCCCTCCTTTTGTGGTTCGGTCCGAGTTTTGGGGCCGAAAGCATGGTATGAGGTATAACCTGGTAGTGCTGGGGTGCTCTCGGAAGCCTTGAACCAGGTTTCTGTTACTGCACAGATATCGATGTTCTCCATGCTAAGGAGAGTTTCGAGTGCGTGCATCTTGAGGTTTAGACTTCTGGCGTTGAGTAGCATTACTCTTAGTTTCTTATCCCTTGTGATACCTATGGAGGTGGGTTTGTCTTTTGAGCCTTGCCTAAAAAAGGCACTATGGGGTGGCAAGAGCCTTTGCCAATATCCAAAAGCCCAGGGGTGACAGGTGCAAGCCATCCCTAGCGAAGCATCGTGGCTTGTCGAGCATGTCATCCCAGGCTGACAGGCATTGGATCCCCTTTGAATGACACCAATACTTAAGCCAATTGTTGAAATTGATCATCTTGTCTTCATATTGTGGCATCATTCTTGGTGAGGGTAAGATGCTACTCAAGGTCAGGGTCATATCGGCCTGGGCTACATGCTCAGAGAGCTCCTCTATGTCTCTTTTCATGTAGTCCAGGGAGGTACATCTCAGGTCATTCACACCAGCATGGACAATGACTGAGTCATATTTGTACTTGCCTTGGAGTGACCTGAGTGCTTGTGTTATGTGACGGATCCTAGCGCTCGACAGGCAGCTCATCATGACCTTCTCCTTGTTCAGCCTGGTGAGCGGGACGTCAGTGTGCCTGATGATAGAGTCACCTATTACAAGTGTATCAGGTGTGTTGTTTAGCCTTAAGGGCTGTGACTGTTCGGCACACTGGCTTTGTGAGCTATGTGTTGTATGTGTTTTGTTTTGGGGTAGCGGTTGCTTGGGTGTCTGCTTTGGAGGTCTCTGCTGCTTAGGCAGATTTTTATTTAGAGCCTCCGAGTATGTTTTTGTGTGTTTATGTGTTTGGTTTGCTGTCATGGTAGGTCTATGTGAGACTGGAATTGTAGTGAGTGTGGTTTCCTTCTCCTCCTGACTGGTTATGCCAGTACTGAGTTGAGAGAGCTTAGCCTCCAGTTTGGCTATATGGTTGCATCTCTCACATGTGTTGGAATTTGTTGGGAGGAGGAGAGGGTTGTCTGTGTACATGAGGCAGTTGTAACATTGCCTCAAGATTCCCAGATTCACCAGCTGGACTGGAGAGGAGATTGACAACTGAACTTTGGGCATGCTAGAATAGTATTGGGAATTCCTTTATAATTGAAGAAAAGGGCCAATGGGGAACAAGGTACTCAAGGGGAGTTTGTGAGGGTGTAGTGCTTTTAATTTTTTAGTGCTGACTTATATAATTGCTTTAGTGAGCAAGTGTCAGGCTTTAGAGTAGGAATAGTGTGTTTATTATGAGAACTAGATCAGTTCTAAGGGAAAAAGTGAAGAGCAGACTTTGTGGAGCTGAGAATGGTTTAAACCCAATTAAGCAGAGCTGCCCAATGCTGCGTTATGTGCAAAATCGCGCAAAGCGGGTTTTATACAGGGGGACTTGAAAGAGCTAGAAATTGGCCCAAAACGGCCAATAGACTACCAGATTCTTGTGGTGGGAACACTCCTCCAGGGATAGATAGGCTGCTCTAAGCTCCCCACTGCCACTGGTGAACAAAGAAGCCTCCTTTTATCCAAGAACGGAAATGGGCAACACAGGAACTTTCCAAAAGTCCAGAATACAGCAAAGCCTGTATTTGGACTACTATAGGTCAGGAAAGACGGGAAACAAGGATAATTTTTTTTGTTTTTTTTCTTTTTTACAACAAACAGCAGGAAAATGCAATACGTATGTAACACAGGCTAGCGCACTTGAGTGTGTAGCCTCAACAAGTAAATGCAACAAACAGGACAAACTTTAAAAGTGCAGGTGCAAAAACAACTTTAAACAGTTTAAAACAGTTCAAGAAGCAGAAATACCTGCAGGTTAGCTAGATCGGACAGTCGCCCAGCTAGTAGCAGGAAAAAAACACTTTTATCAGGTTAGCAGTTGCTCTTTTAGCACCACTCTGCAGGACCACAATGAGCTTGGCTGAGTAGAGGATGTCAGTCTGGAAATCAGGGTCACTGTCAGGAAATCTGGAAATCATGTTTTCTGTCAAGAAATCCAGTTATGGTGGGAACTTGAAAGGCATTTTAAATCATTCTGTGAGGTAACACATTTCTGAAGTATTTTCCTTAAAATGTTTATTGTTTCACTTGGATTTCCTATATACACTTAGATGCAGTGAAAAATACAATCATTGCTATGGCTTAATGCTTGTGTATTTCTGTGGGCGTGTGCGTGTGTTTGGGGAATGTTGAAGTGCATATGAGATCAACAAGTTGACCACAAATTCTTCCACTTTCTGTTACTGTCAAACATCAACATTGCACATAATAAGTGGCTATTTTTGGCAGTCAAGACAGGATGTGTGGGAAAGGAACACATGATTGGTATAGTGGCAGAGTGAGTACCGTTGCCATCTCACAGTGTTTGTCTCTCTACCTGAGCTCTTGGCACTGGTGGTACAGTGACACAGTGAGTACCATTGCCATCTCACAGTGCTTCTCTCTCTGCCTGACCTATTGGTAGTGGTGGTACAGTGGCATAGTGAGTACTGTTGCCATCTCACAGTGCTTGTCTCTCTGCCTGAGCTCTTGGCAGTGGTGGTACAGTGGCACAGTGAGTTCTGTTGCCATCTTACAATGCTTGTCTCACTGCCTGAGCTCTTGGCAGTGGCTCCATTGGTGTGGGATCTGCTACCCCC
>NW_025059575.1:0-6029 GCF_019279795.1 Protopterus annectens
ATCTGGATGGAAGATTGAAAAATCCCTTCGGGATCTGGAGTATAAAGGAAGATTGTAATGCTTGGCAAATGTATGCATCGAGCTCCAAGTAGCAGCTTCTAAAATGTCTTTGGTAGCTTACCTGCATTAAGAAAGCCCTGTAGTGGTGGCTGCCAGCTCTTGTGGGTAAGTGAGGTCTGATATTTTCAGGAGTTGTCTTTCCATGAAATGAGTAGCAGAATAGAATGCAATTTCCTATCCATTTTGAGATTGTCTGTTTTGAGATTGCTTTCCTTTGCACCTCCTGTTGCATACAGCTACCAGAAGCTGGTCAGTTTTCTCTGCTGTGGGCCTTAGTTCTGCTTACAGATAGTAGCTTGCAGTTGTCTGTGTACATTCAAGGTCACTGTGAAAGTGAGCTTTTTCCTCCCTATTCTGTGGGTTTTGGGGAAGAATGTAGGTAAATGAATAACGGTTCAAGGATACCCTGGATACCACACCTTTGGCATAAAAAGTAGGATTGGTTCTCAGAGACACTCTATCCTGGTGAAAAGATGAGAAAAAGGCTGCACTGCCATTAATGCCTGTAACTCGATACCCTTCTTTGCTGAAGTGGATTTGCTTAAAGCAGGAAGGCAGTTTTCCAAGATAAGAACTGTAAGTCTGCTGTTGCTGCTGGTTCAAAGGGAGGAAGTAAGTTAATTTTTCTAGCACAAAATTGAGATCCCAAAGCAGGTAGAGGTGGTTTCCTTGGAGGTTTTACATTTTGATCCCTCTCAAAAATTGTCTGAGGAGAAGGATGAGAGAAGACAGGAGGATCCAGGTTGTACTCTGCTGAAATTGCTGATGCATGAATCTTAATGGAAGAATAGGACAGGCCATTGTGGAACAGTTCTGCTAAGTATTCTAGGATGTGTGCTAGGTTTGCCAGTGAAGCATACTTGTTCCCTTTGGTACCCTCAAACAGAATCTCTTCCATTTATTGCACAGATATGTTTTCCTTTGTGCCGGAGTGGGTCTGCGAGCCTCCAGGATAATGTCCTTAACCCTCTGAGATAAAACAGGTTGGTTTTGTGTTATGCAATTTTCCAAGCAGTTAGCTGCAGTGTTTTTAAGTTTGGATGCAGGGTCCTGTAGTTATTCTGCGTTAAAAGTAAAGGACAAAGAGGTGGAAGCCATGAGTTTGTCCGAGACATGCTTCTCAGTAGCGGGTACCAATGTTGCCTTGGCCAGTCTGGAGCTATCAGAATTACCTTTGGCTGTTCCTCTCTGATCTTCAATAGAACTTTGTACATCAATGGGAGAGGTGGAAAGGCATATACCGTCAGTTTCTTCCAGCTGAAAGGGAGTCCACCTTCCAGGCTAGTGGGTGGTATACTCGAGCAGAATTTCTTCAGTTGGTGGTTGAGTGGGGAGGCGAACAGGTCTATTTCTGGCATTTTCCCATTTTCACTGTTATATGGTTTTGAAGATGTCTGGATGCATCATCCATTAGGTGGAGCATCCAAGGTAGTCCTGCTTAAGCTGTCTGCTAGTGAATTCTCTTTTCCTGGTACAAATCTGGCCTGCAGTTGGATGTTGAGATTCAGGCCTAAGTTCCAAAGGTCCATTGCCATCCGGCATAGGGGGTAGGAATGTTATTGCCTCCTGTTTGTTGCCGATGCACCACATGACTGTGGTATTTGTCCGTCCTTATCCAGCAGGTGTCCTTGCTGGAGGAATGAACTGAATGCCTCGATTGCCATGCTTCTACTGCCAGCATCTCCTTTTAGATTTATGTGTAGATTCAGCTGGTCCTTGGGACCATAGGCCTCTTGGATACACTTGTCTTCCATGTAACCCCAGCCCTAGGTCTGAGGCGTCCGTGGTAATATGGTCTGCCTTGGATGTGGTTTGTGGAAAGGCAATCCTCTGTTTATTCCAAGGCAGGCTTGAGCCCACCACAGGAATTCTTTTGTGCAGGCATGGAACTGATTGGAATCAGGGCTTCTAGAATTTGTGCTTGTAAAGTTGAGACCATACATTCCTCAGGTACCACTGTAGTTTTCTCATATGCAGTCTGGCATGTGGGATCAAGATTATGCAAGGATGCCATGTGAACCCAGGGCCTGTGGCAGGACTTCTCCTTGCAGTAAGCTGAGTTTGTTTTTGTTAATGCCATGAAATAGGACTGGTAGATGCTTTTGTTTTTCACTCTGTGAGAAAAGCCATCTGGAGCTATTGTTGTCCAGTTCTGCACCCAAAAATATTATCCTTTGGGATGGCACTAGTCTTGACTTTTGTATGTTGGTCTGTGTAAATCCCAAGGCTTGCAGCAGTTGTATGACATAGGCCAAACTCTTTAGTATTTTTGTCTTGTTGTCCGCTTGCATATTAGGCAGTCTGTCCAGGTATGGGTAGATTTTAATTCCCTGGAAGCCTGCAATGAGCAATTACTGATGCCAGGCATTTAAGTGAATACTCTGGGTGCAGTAGAATAAGCCAAAGGGCAAATGCTGAGAAATTGATAATGCTCTGATCCTGCAAGAAATCCAGGAGGTGTCTTCTACCCAATCTGGTCGTATAGGGGACGTGCAGGTATGCCTCCTTGAGGATCTAGAGTCACCTAGTACAAGACCTCCTTGCTCCAACATGGGAAGAAGTTGCTGTGGGGTCAGCATTTTGAATTTTGGAACAATGAGATATGTGGTCAGTCTTGGGACAAGTCAAGAATAGGCCTCCATTGATTTTCTTTTCTTGGTACAAGGAATAGTCTGGAGTAAAATACTTGGCCTTGTGTTCCATAGCTGGTACCTTTTCTATTGCTCTCATCCTTAGTAAGCTGATGGATTTGTTTTTAGAGCCTCTGATTTCTTTTTGGGCTTGGTGGAAGGTTGTGCATTCCTCTCTTTTTTGGTAGAGTGTGGAAGTGAAAACCTGTAGCCCTTGTCTATTGGGTTTGCAAAAGTCCATTTGTTCTCTGTAATAAAATGCCAGTTTTTGAAAAATAAAATAGCTTTCCATGAGATGCTTCCAGTTGTTCCTAATTGGTAGGCGGAACTCAGAGCCAAGTCATTGTGTGTCTGTCCTAGAAGTGTGGTTGCAGTCGTGCAGCTGTGGGCGGCACTTCTCTGGTTTGCAGGTTGCCACTGGCGACCCCTCCCGTAGGCAACCCCTAGATTGACCTTCTGCCTCTTGGGCACCTATTTCTGCCTCTCTGTGCTCTAGGAGGTGTCTGGAAAAGGACCAATTCTTTGAAGGCCAATTTCGCTGAACCTCGGAGGTTGGACCTGCAGGAAATCCTTGACTGTTTGGACAGATTTTGCTTTTTTCTCTTCCACTTTCTTTGAGAACCCTCCTGTGCAGGGGAGCCAAATAAACTTTGTTTCTCCATAGGGCATCTAGGAGTTTTGACTTAACATGGTCTGGCAAGGATTGCTCTTTTAGCCAGGCATGCCTCTCGGGAATCACTGCTCCAGTCATAGCTGATCTAAAATGTGAAGCCTCCAGTGCATCATAGCCACATTTTCAAGAAATGATTACTGACCTGGGCTGATAGTTGTGTACCAAATCCTGAAGGGACTTAATGGGTCCCTAAGTTGGGTTCAGGAGAGGGCCAGTTTTTATTCATTGGGATCTTAACAAAAGTTAGAAATTGACAGCTCTTTAATCCCTGGGCAAGGAGAGAGTTGGGCAGATGTATAAACCTTTTACCCCCATCTACTCTAATGCTCTAGATTCTCTTTCAGAGGGTAGGGTTTTTTTGGCAGAGGCAGCTGCAACACCCTCTAGGGACCCCTGGGAGAGAAAATGGTTTCTGGGTCCTGCAGCATGGGCCTTATACAAGTGGAAGTGAGAATCCGGGGACCCTGCTTAGTATCTGTCAGGGTTTGGCAGGGGCCGGTGGAAGAGAATCAGGGCAGTAACTATGGCATCATTGTATGCATCATCAACAACTGATATGAGTACAGGTGGCGTGGCTAAAGGCCTATGCTGTGGTAAGTGTGTAAGAAGTCCTTAGCCTCTTCCTAGAACTCAGAAAAATCCCCTGACCCTGCCTATTGGAAGTGTTCCCTCAGGAGTGTAGGGGTTTCCCCAAAATGAAAAATTCTTCTGGAGGAGAGGCTGGAAGGGATGGAGTCTTCTCCTTGCATCAGGAATCCCTCATAAGGTGAGTATGGAGCCTTCCTGATGGTCAGATAAATCTGAACCATCCGAGGAATAGTCAGTGGAGAGAGGTTCAGGGTTCAGTCCTGGGCCTCTTTTCAGGGAGGGGTTGTGAGGCCCTGTCTGGGTGAGGTTGGGATCCCCTGATCAGAGAAATAAGGTCCTCAGCAAGGCTGAGAATCTGAGAACCTGGAAGTAGGGCCTGTGAGGAGGGAGCTTTGTGATGGTAAGGCCTTGGAAGGTTTTGCTGCTTTAGCCCTGGAAAAGGCCTTTGATAGACATAGTAGCTTAGGGGTCTAGCTGCCCCATCGCAGGAGTAGAGATGTCCCAACGGAATAGGTGTCAGATACAAATCTTGTGTGCCTGGGCTTCTTCAGTAGGAATTTCTGTAAGCCGTAACTCAGCCGCGGGTCTGTGTGGCCTCGGTTGTCGGAGGCATGCTTTCGGGCCGTGAAGGAGGAGAACCGGTGTCGATCTCAGTTGATAAACCGAGACACTTTTCGCTGTAGGCCTAACAAATCAGTTTCAGCCGGAAACCGTGGAGCGCGCGAGTGTCGGTCCTTTTCCTTGGCGTTTTTAGCTAAATGTGAGTCGGAGTCTCCGGCGGCATTTACTATATGCAAAAGCGGAGCCAAAAACTCTTCTGCAAAAAACTCCGACCCGACGTTGAAGTGTCCGCTCGGTTGAGAAGCTGAGAGCACAGACTAAACAAGCTGGGATACCGATGATGGTCTGGGCTAAACAAGGAAGTCAGTAAGAGGGAAATCCTTATGAGGTATTTGTTTCCCCACAAGCTTAAACAATTATTTACTTTGTCTGACATCATTTGAGGGTAAAGAAAGAGTCCCCTAATGGGGTAAACTGTAGCTTTTTTAGAAGTCTTGATAGTTGAAATTTCTGTATCTGACCAGACCGGCACTTATAACAGCTTCTGCTTTGGGCAATCAAGGCTGCAAGAAAGACTGGGGAAAATGGCGTCATTACTGGATGCCTTTATACTCCCAGGAGCTATGACATTAGGTGAAGTGCTTACATCAGCCGCAGGCCAGACCCAGACTCTTTGGAATCAATACAGCCCGAAGAAGGGCTGCCTGAGGCAGGACAACCCATATGTTATGACTGCAGATGCATCCTTGAAGGACATCATTAACATCTGTACAGTGACAGAGACCTGGTTCAAGGCTCCAGAGAGCACCCCTACATTACCAGGCTATAATTCATACCACACCTTTTGACCATCTAACCTGGACTGAAACACTAAAGGCGGAGGTGTGTCTTTATTCATTAAGGATAGCCACACCTGCAAGCTAGTTGCTCAGCATAATGCAGCCGAGATTATCCAAGGGCAACTAACTCTGGGCAAAACCGCAATACAAAGTGTAACTTGCTAAAGATCCCCCGCCATGCCCCAGGATTCCCACTCCTCATTTCTTGATACACTGGAAAATATTAGGGTACAACCTAACAATGGGTGATTTCAACTACCCCACCATTAACTGGGAAAATTCATGTACCAACTCTTTTGCACAACATTTTTTGGAATTCATAAATTCCAACGTCTTGGATCAACTTATCCACACCACCACCAGGGGCAGCAATATCCTAGACCTCATTACCAACATGGACGACCAGTGTTCCACACCAGAAGTCAATTCCTTGTTGGTCAGATCCGACCACAAGCTAATCACCCAAGACATCCACATCCTGCCCCCAACCCCCGTTAGGGAAACCATCTTAAAAAAGTCTCCAAAGCCAACTTCACAAGACAGAAGTGGCAAACTTCACAACACCCATGCAGACGGACAATGGAGGTACGACTGCTCAATCCTACGTAAATGCACTTTATAAGCACTTACATGAGTGCATGGATCGTGCTATCCCTAACAGAAACAAGATGCTATCCT